>NW_028259215.1:0-166507 GCF_977971745.1 Zootermopsis nevadensis | reverse complement strand
TACACTCCGTTCTCAACTTCTGATCAATTTGCTCCCATTGGTCACACACAGAGAGCTCATCGTATAAGGTAAGATTACAAAACCATCTTTTAAGAGGATTTCAGTGAAAAATTCATAATTATATCTCATATAGTTCAAAAGTTATGGAAAAAAACGTATTTTACTGCAAAATTTAAACGGGCATTTAAAAATTACTACCGCCGGAACAGCACAACAGCGGTATATGCTGGGTATTTAAAATTCCGCGTCAACAGGTTAAAGACCCGCAGTCAATCGCGGACCAACGAACTGCCGATTGTAAGCGTGTAAAATATATTTCTTAAATTCCCTTCATTTTATTAAATTATTTCAGACCGTTACCGCAATGCCATTGTATTACTCATCAACGTTTCCGTGCTGGGAACCAACGTCATTGACTTCCCATTCATTTACATAATAAAAGAGTTTCAATTTACTCCGACTCTGATTACGACATTCCGTAAAGCAACGCATCAAGGCGAAAATCGAGGCCTACACGCAATAGCATTCTAATCTTCATAAAAATTTAACGTACTAACTGACAAATGTGAAAAAACTGAAGGAATCTATAAACCTACGTGCCGTTAGCACATATGCATCAAAGGGCTTAGACGCACGAAAATAGAAAAGATGACAAGGAATCAAGAAAACTCACCAATTCAAATGACACCAATTAACTCTGCCCCCTAGGTACGGCTGTGGCAATGGTCGTATTCAGGTTCTTGAAAATCCCTGAAAAAGATAAATGAGATCCACTTAACAACAACAACATAATTGCAGTATTCATAATAATAAATTGAAGTGAGATCTCACCTATTAAGATAAGATGATGTATCTGCGACCCCGCGTTTTGGCTCTGTTGGAAATCCTGAAAAAAATAAACGAGGTCGAATTAACAACAACAACAACATAATTGCAGTTTTCATAATAATAATTTGAAGTAAAAGCTCACCTATTAAGATGATGTATCTGCGACCCAGCGTTTCGGCGGTGTTGGAAATCCTGAAAAACAAAAACAAAATATTAATGTGCTCCAGCCAACATCATTGTAGCTTTAATAATAATTTCAAGCACAATCTGCCAAATAAGGAAAGACTAAAGCAAAGGTATAGAGTTAAGTACTGTTACCACCTACACAACAGGGCCTTGTCGTTCGACAAGCAAAAGTAGACAATTCATACCAGTAGTAAAGACCTACAACAAGATACAAAGTTTTCCTACTACCAGCAAGTATGCGTCAACTGAAATCGAGAGATGCCCAAAACTCAAGAAAAGTGCTGGTCAGGTTTATCCAAGTCCTGAAAAACTAAGACGCAAGTTACTGTTAACACACAGGTGGACCTCGATTTGCGCGGATTCAGAACAACGCCAATTTTGAAACCAAAAAGTCAAAAAAATATATTTTACTATTATTTACAACATTTTACAATGTTTCTCGTACCAATTCTTATACTAAATCGTAATTCTTACATCGCTCATTTCGAATGAAAATTATAAATACAGTCCTCTCTACAATTACGTATGTCTCGTTAGCGCGAATTTGCTCCAATGACATCGATGAATCGGAAAAAAGATTCGTGAAATGGAAACTTTCGCATATGCGAGTTTGCTCATATGCAATTTCATTCCAGGCCCTTTAAACTATCAAAGGACTAATTTAATCTCTGCGGAGGAACCGAGGTTATTTTTACCACGCGATTTTCAACTGGCCGGCTTCTCAAATGAATGCAACTATCGCATAACAGCAGAGATGACTGTACACATCAATTGCATTAAAGACCCGCAGTCATTCGCGGACCAACGAACTGCCGATTGTAAGCGTGTAAAATATATTTCTTAAATTCCCTTCATTTTATTAAATTATTTCAGACCGTTACCGCAATGCCATTGTATTACTCATCAACGTTTCCGTGCTGGGAACCCACGTCATTGACTTCCCATTCATTTACATAATAAAAGAGTTTCAATTTACTCCGACTCTGATTACGACATTCCGTAAAGCAACGCATCAAGGCGAAAATCGAGGCCTACACGCAATAGCATTCTAATCTTCATAAAAATTTAATGTACTAACTGACAAATGTGAAAAAACTGAAGGAAGCTATAAACCTACGTGCCGTTAGCACATATGCATCAAAGGGCTTAGACGCACGAAAATAGAAAAGATGACAAGGAATCAAGAAAACTCACCAATTCAAATGACACCAATTAACTCTGCCCCCTAGGTACGGCTGTGGCAATGGTCGTATTCAGGTTCTTGAAAATCCCTGAAAAAGATAAATGAGATCCACTTAACAACAACAACATAATTGCAGTATTCATAATAATAAATTGAAGTGAGATCTCACCTATTAAGATAAGATGATGTATCTGCGACCCCGCGTTTTGGCTCTGTTGGAAATCCTGAAAAAAATAAACGAGGTCGAATTAACAACAACAACAACATAATTGCAGTTTTCATAATAACAATTTGAAGTAAAAGCTCACCTATTAAGATGATGTATCTGCGACCCAGCGTTTCGGCGGTGTTGGAAATCCTGAAAAACAAAAACAAAATATTAATGTGCCCCAGCCAACATCATTGTAGCTTTAATAATAATTTCAAGCACAATCTGCCAAATAAGGAAAGACTAAAGCAAAGGTATAGAGTTAAGTACTGCTACCACCTACACAACAGGGCCTTGTCGTTCGACAAGCAAAAGTAGACAATTCATACCAGTAGTAAAGACCTACAACAAGATACAAAGTTTTCCTACTACCAGCAAGTATGCGTCAACTGAAATCGAGAGATGCCCAAAACTCAAGAAAAGTGCTGGTCAGGTTTATCCAAGTCCTGAAAAACTAAGACGCAAGTTACTGTTAACACACAGGTGGACCTCGATTTGCGCGGATTCAGAACAACGCCAATTTTGAAACCAAAAAGTCAAAAAAATATATTTTACTATTATTTACAACATTTTACAATGTTTCTCGTACCGATTCTTATACTAAATCGTAATTCTTACATCGCTCATTTCGAATGAAAATTATAAATACAGTCCTCTCTACAATTACGTATGTCTCGTTAACGCGAATTTGCTCCAATGACATCGATGAATCGGAAAAAACATTCGTGAAATGGAAACTTTCGCATATGCGAGTTTGCTCATATGCAATTTCATTCCAGGCCCTTTAAACTATCAAAGGACTAATTTAATCTCTGCGGAGGAACCGAGGTTATTTTTACCACGCGATTTTCAACTGGCCGGCTTCTCAAATGAATGCAACTATCGCATAACAGCAGAGATGACTGTACACATCAATTGCATTAAAGACCCGCAGTCAATCGCGGACCAACGAACTGCCGATTGTAAGCGTGTAAAATATATTTCTTAAATTCCCTTCATTTTATTAAATTATTTCAGACCGTTACCGCAATGCCATTGTATTACTCATCAACGTTTCCGTGCTGGGAACCCACGTCATTGACTTCCCATTCATTTACATAATAAAAGAGTTTCAATTTACTCCGACTCTGATTACGACATTCCGTAAAGCAACGCATCAAGGCGAAAATCGAGGCCTACACGCAATAGCATTCTAATCTTCATAAAAATTTAATGTACTAACTGACAAATGTGAAAAAACTGAAGGAAGCTATAAACCTACGTGCCGTTAGCACATATGCATCAAAGGGCTTAGACGCACAAAAATAGAAAAGATGACAAGGAATCAAGAAAACTCACCAATTCAAATGACACCAATTAACTCTGCCCCCTAGGTACGGCTGTGGCAATGGTCATATTCAGGTTCTTGAAAATCCCTGAAAAAGATAAATGAGATCCACTTAACAACAACAACATAATTGCAGTATTCATAATAATAAATTGAAGTGAGATCTCACCTATTAAGATAAGATGATGTATCTGCGACCCCGCGTTTTGGCTCTGTTGGAAATCCTGAAAAAAATAAACGAGGTCGAATTAACAACAACAACAACATAATTGCAGTTTTCATAATAACAATTTGAAGTAAAAGCTCACCTATTAAGATGATGTATCTGCGACCCAGCGTTTCGGCGGTGTTGGAAATCCTGAAAAACAAAAACAAAATATTAATGTGCTCCAGCCAACATCATTGTAGCTTTAATAATAATTTCAAGCACAATCTGCCAAATAAGGAAAGACTAAAGCAAAGGTATAGAGTTAAGTACTGCTACCACCTACACAACAGGGCCTTGTCGTTCGACAAGCAAAAGTAGACAATTCATACCAGTAGTAAAGACCTACAACAAGATACAAAGTTTTCCTACTACCAGCAAGTATGCGTCAACTGAAATCGAGAGATGCCCAAAACTCAAGAAAAGTGCTGGTCAGGTTTATCCAAGTCCTGAAAAACTAAGACGCAAGTTACTGTTAACACACAGGTGGACCTCGATTTGCGCGGATTCAGAACAACGCCAATTTTGAAACCAAAAAGTCAAAAAAATATATTTTACTATTATTTACAACATTTTACAATGTTTCTCGTACCGATTCTTATACTAAATCGTAATTCTTACATCGCTCATTTCGAATGAAAATTATAAATACAGTCCTCTCTACAATTACGTATGTCTCGTTAACGCGAATTTGCTCCAATGACATCGATGAATCGGAAAAAACATTCGTGAAATGGAAACTTTCGCATATGCGAGTTTGCTCATATGCAATTTCATTCCAGGCCCTTTAAACTATCAAAGGACTAATTTAATCTCTGCGGAGGAACCGAGGTTATTTTTACCACGCGATTTTCAACTGGCCGGCTTCTCAAATGAATGCAACTATCGCATAACAGCAGAGATGACTGTACACATCAATTGCATTAAAGACCCGCAGTCAATCGCGGACCAACGAACTGCCGATTGTAAGCGTGTAAAATATATTTCTTAAATTCCCTTCATTTTATTAAATTATTTCAGACCGTTACCGCAATGCCATTGTATTACTCATCAACGTTTCCGTGCTGGGAACCCACGTCATTGACTTCCCATTCATTTACATAATAAAAGAGTTTCAATTTACTCCGACTCTGATTACGACATTCCGTAAAGCAACGCATCAAGGCGAAAATCGAGGCCTACACGCAATAGCATTCTAATCTTCATAAAAATTTAATGTACTAACTGACAAATGTGAAAAAACTGAAGGAAGCTATAAACCTACGTGCCGTTAGCACATATGCATCAAAGGGCTTAGACGCACGAAAATAGAAAAGATGACAAGGAATCAAGAAAACTCACCAATTCAAATGACACCAATTAACTCTGCCCCCTAGGTACGGCTGTGGCAATGGTCATATTCAGGTTCTTGAAAATCCCTGAAAAAGATAAATGAGATCCACTTAACAACAACAACATAATTGCAGTATTCATAATAATAAATTGAAGTGAGATCTCACCTATTAAGATAAGATGATGTATCTGCGACCCCGCGTTTTGGCTCTGTTGGAAATCCTGAAAAAAATAAACGAGGTCGAATTAACAACAACAACAACATAATTGCAGTTTTCATAATAATAATTTGAAGTAAAAGCTCACCTATTAAGATGATGTATCTGCGACCCAGCGTTTCGGCGCTGTTGGAAATCCTGAAAAACAAAAACAAAATATTAATGTGCTCCAGCCAACATCATTGTAGCTTTAATAATAATTTCAAGCACAATCTGCCAAATAAGGAAAGACTAAAGCAAAGGTATAGAGTTAAGTACTGCTACCACCTACACAACAGGGCCTTGTCGTTCGACAAGCAAAAGTAGACAATTCATACCAGTAGTAAAGACCTACAACAAGATACAAAGTTTTCCTACTACCAGCAAGTATGCGTCAACTGAAATCGAGAGATGCCCAAAACTCAAGAAAAGTGCTGGTCAGGTTTATCCAAGTCCTGAAAAACTAAGACGCAAGTTACTGTTAACACACAGGTGGACCTCGATTTGCGCGGATTCAGAACAACGCCAATTTTGAAACCAAAAAGTCAAAAAGTGAAAAAAATATATTTTACTATTATTCACAACATTTTACAATGTTTCTCGTACCGATTCTTATACTAAATCGTAATTCTTACATCGCTCATTTCGAATGAAAATTATAAATACAGTCCTCTCTACAATTACGTATGTCTCGTTAACGCGAATTTGCTCCAATGACATCGATGAATCGGAAAAAACATTCGTGAAATGGAAACTTTTGCATATGCGAGTTTGCTCATATGCAATTTCATTCCAGGCCCTTTAAACTATCAAAGGACTAATTTAATCTCTGCGGAGGAACCGAGGTTATTTTTACCACGCGATTTTCAACTGGCCGGCTTCTCAAATGAATGCAACTATCGCATAACAGCAGAGATGACTGTACACATCAATTGCATTAAAGACCCGCAGTCAATCGCGGACCAACGAACTGCCGATTGTAAGCGTGTAAAATATATTTCTTAAATTCCCTCTTAGGGATTATACGGGGACTGTGATAGTTGGAGCGGCCGTGCGCCAAGGACGTGAAATCTGTGCGGATGATCAACTGCAGACCACACCGAAGTCACCTTGGAGACGTTTCACCTTTTATTTCCTTTGGAGACACTTTTGTACAATAAGTTATTCTGATTGTAGGGCAGCGCGATGATTCGACTGTGGTATTTATAATTGTAAGAATCGAGCAGAAACTGTCTGTTTGCCTTGAAGAACCGAACTTTCAGAGAGCGAGCACCAACGCAATCCCGCAACGTAACTGTTCTTGAATTTTGAATTGAATACGACAATCAGATTCGCCCCCCAAAAAGTCACTTATGACGTCGGAAACGTTCCGAACAGCCACATTCGAATTCCATTGGTCCGAGTCGTAGGGGAGCAGCGGTCATCTGGCGATCGTCACTCCACACCTTCTAGGGCGCCCCAAACCAACGGTCACTAAACCGAATGTCGGGGGAAGAGACTTTCACACGCCAGGACGGCGCCACTCTCTTTCCCAACGTGATACATTGGACAAAGCCAAAACTTAATAAAATCACTCAAATTTTCATGAAGTGAGGTGTACCAAGTATCATCTAATCACACCTCCTTCGTTCATATAACCCAGATTAATATGCCAAAGCCTGGTTTACCCCTCATCTCAAGTTTCAGTCCGTTCGGGAATTGAACCACGGACCTGGACTGGCACACCAGGAATCAAGAAAACTCACCAATTCAAATGACACCAATTAACTCTGCCCCCTAGGTATGGCGGTATTCAGGTTGTCGAAAATCCTGAAAAATAGAGTTCCAATTTAAAAAATATTATTGTAGTTTCATAATAATTTAAAGTACAATCCAGACAAGTAGTAAAGACCTACAACTCCTACTACCAGCAAGTATGCATCAACTGAAATCGAGAGATGCCCAAAACTCAAGAAAACTCACCTTTACCGAGGAGACCACCTGACACCGTCCCCCTAGGTACGGCGGTGTTAGTGGTAGAGTCCCGTTGTCAGAAACCTGAATTTAATGTACAATCTGCCAATAACAAGGACCGTGTAAAAAGATCAATTGACTCTAATAACCGAAGATTTACAAATTTTCAAATTACCGTTGACCAGAACAGCACAAGCTGAGACGCAATTTCAAACCGTCCCATTAGCAGCCCAATTTAACACACCTGAAGCCTGTACAATGTTAATTTATTACAAAATAATTAATAAGTAAATAAACTAAATATACCTAAGTAATATAATTCAATTAATAATACTAAATAAAAGAAAAAAATATAAAATTAATACCACAAAATAAAATACAGCCAGCACAGGAAATGAATGAATATTGTTTAAAAAGCTGACTGACATCACTAAGCAAAGTACGATCTTTGTTAATGATGTTGATGCTCCTACAGACTGCATCTGGCAGAGGGACTGGCCTTGAAATTGCGTTGTACATAAAGGTAGAGTAGTCTCTGATAGACCTAGTGGGTACGCAGAGACTAACTGTATCAACAAAAGATGAGCAAATAATTTTGCCTTTAAAAACATTAACGAGGAAAAGCGCATCCAAAAGCCTCCTCCTTAAATGTAACGATAAGAAATTTAATCTAACTAATATATCGTCATAATTATAGGCACACACGCCATTAAAGAATCTAGCGTAACATAGCGCTACAAATTTCCTTTGAATCCTTTCCAATTTAAAGGAATCAGAATTAGTAACAGAGTTCCAAACAACGGATGCATACTCAATTTTAGAACGGACTAAAGTTCTGTACAAAACCAAAATTCTATCAACAGTGGAGAAGGAAGACGTAATGTACCGAATCAAACCTAGCATTTTTAAGCTTTGTGATAATATATAGTTGATGTGCTGATGAAAATAAAGCTTACAGTCCAATAGAACACCGAGATCTTTAACACAATGGGAGCGTGCCACCAAATTGTTACACAATTTATAATTAAAGTAAATACTGTTTGTCTTTCGGGTGAATGATATAACAATCGTTTTACTCAAATTAAGTTGCGTTCCATTCCCGATAGACCAATTTTGCACTGAATGAATATCGTCCTGCAACAGTTTGCAGTCATCAACATCGCTAATGCTCCGATGTATCTTTAAGTCATCAGAAAATAAAAGGCACTGTGAATTGTGTATGGAGTCGCAGATGTCATTAATAAATATATTAAAAAGTAAGGGGCCTAGGGTGGAACCCTGAGGCACTCCACACTTAACACGATAAGGATACGAAAGAGTTCCAAAAAGATAACCATGGAACCAATCAACTTAAGTGGGTGATAGTCCAAAGTTTCTAAGTTTCCCAAGAAGAATATTACGAGGAACTAAGTCAAAAGCTTTAGTAAGATCAAAGTAAACAGAATCTGTTTGTCCTTGAGTACTAACTGAAGGTAAAACGGAATTAAGGTAAGTAACCAAATTTGTTGCTGTGGAATTAAATTTACGAAAACCATGCTGTATGGGACTTAATCTGTACTTAAAATTTTTTTGCAAATGAGCATAAACAATAAATTCAAATATTTCAGAAAAGTTATTAAGAATAGAGATGGGTCTATAATTACTACAGTGGAACTGTTTCCTTTTTTAAACACGGGAACAACAGCTGTTTGTTTCCACATGGACGGAAAGGTGGCACTATTTATACTTAAATTAAAAATATAGGTTAATAAGGGAGTAAAAATACCAGAACAACCCTTAATTACTAACGAAGGAATTCCATCTAACCCCACGCACTTTGAAGGTCTGAGGCGCTAATTTCAGCTGGAGAGATAGCAGCGGCGGGCAAAAAATCTGAAGCAAAAGCATCCGTAAGACTAACGGACCGGAAAAAAGTGTTAAAAATTGATTCAAAATGCGTAGCAAATTCATCAGCTGTGTGTTTGGGCTCAGTGACAAACCGATCACCAATTTTTAGCCGAATAAAGGAATTATCTTTCTTTATGAAATCTGAAACGTATTTCCAAAAATGCTTAGGGTGAGTCTTAAGACTGTCATCAACAGACTTCAATCAGACTTAATGGGAGCCTTAACTAATTTGCGAACGTGCGCGAAGTAGGTACGTATAATGTTCATGTGCCTTGGTCTTTTTGAACCGACGTAGATAATGATTCTTTTTATTAATGTAATGTTTTAAGGTACCGGAAAACCAGATAGGAAATTTAGACTTACTAGGATGCTTGTTTGGAATAGCTAAATTTAAAGCATCAGTAACCACCGACTTGAGCTGATCTACGACGGAGTCCACAGAGGACAAATTGTAAACGCAGGACCAATCATAAAGAGAATAAATAGTCAGCACGCGCGTAATTACGGGAACATCGAGAGGGCTGTGAATTGGTAGACTGAGATATATTACTAATATCAATAACCAGGGAAGGATGAAAAATAATCAGGTTTAACCAAATCGTGACGTTGACAGAGGAAAAATTAGCAAAGACAAGATCAAGCAGATTCTTGTTTTGTTTAATGGCGAGGTTGTGCTGAGAAAGTCCGAGGAAACATGAACGACATCCCCTCTAATTTTAATATAGTGATGTGAGTTAGCTTGAGGGAAGCCTTGGACCCAATCAAAACCAGGTATATTAAAATCACCCAAGAGAAGGGTTTCAATTCTTTTCCAGAGAATTAAAATAATTTTCAATAACTTTAACATCGGTGTTAGGCGAGAAATAGTGGTTTCCAACGAGTAAGTTCAAACCATCAGGAAGACGAACTTCAACCCAAACACATTCGCTGATAAATTCAAGATCGTACCTGCGTTTACAACCTCCACCTCTAGTTAAGTTGAGATCGGTTTAACCTCTGTCAGCGCGGAAAACGAGAGTCATCATGAAACAGATTGCGATTACAAAACGAATCATTAAGCCACGTCTCGGTAATGCATATAATTTTGAAATCATTAATACGGACATTATCATAAAAGTTGGTACATTCAGTACGCAAACCTCTTAACATTTTGATAAAAGATATCAATAGAATCCAAACACTTAGAACCAGACGCGGTGAGACGATCCTGACTTAATTAAGAGGTACTGATGCTTCCCCCAAGCTCCTCACAAATACTGGCCCGCGAGTCAGAGTCAGCCGTTGTTGGTACAGAAATAAGAGGTGCGCCTGTCAGGGGTCAGTTTCCCATGAAAGGGAGCAATCAGGCACCCATTTGGCCATACACCGGTGTTATTTATACGGGGTAAATCCTCTTCGTTGACCGTAATGTGAAAAGATGCATAGGAATTGAATTTAGTTTTAAGCCTAGTGCAAACTAACCTTTAAAGACTTATCTACGTCAGCAGCCGTGACCTCAGGGCCTCAGACCTTCCCCTCTCTCACCCCTAACAACGGCTGTCTGCGTTGTCTAACTGTGTTGGCCGAGGTTGTCCCAGAAGATGGCTTCTTTTTATGATTTGCTGTTGTAAAACCTTCGGTGTCCACACTCGAGACTTTAGGTTTTAACCCAGCAGACAGCACATCCTTGTAGGATTCGGATCCCACGTCGGCGACAGTAGAGGCAGAACGTGGCTTTGTTTGCGGGAACATTATGAACTAAGGTGGTTGTTCCCCCACACGTAATTTTGTTAAGATGATGGTCATTGTCCTTCCGAAGTTGCTAAACATCTTCAGAAAGCTTTAGGGCCATCTGAACCAGATTTTCGACTAAGTTATGGGCGCCGACACCATTCAGCCGAACCGTCTCCAGTTGTACACTGAGCGATTCAGGGTCCTTAAATGCTGGCAAAATAAGCTCCCTGTCGGGAAGATCCGATGTGGAGGCCATCTGGTTGCACGAACAGGAGTGTTATCGTCCCTGGACGCACGAGACCCGATACGACAAGAGGATACGCCACTACTCATGTAAAAGGAACATTCAGTTTCCGAGATTTGCAAACAACAAAGATGATACCTAGAGCCACAGGGCCCACAACACCCGATAAACTTTTGTTTTTTTACATTGCGGACAGTAATCCTTGCTGGCAGCCATTCTACCGGCTGGCAGCACACCGAAACCAGCAAACGCACACAAAAATTCGCCGACACTCACAATACACGCAAAACACGTCTATCCACTCCAACAGCTACACCACATATATGATTAATTATAAGGTAGAATCAGTAGGTTACTAGATAAAGTGTAATAGTTATATTGTAGACCTTGTGTAGACAGCAAGACTTTCCGTTTCCAGCTGTTGTAGAAAGGGGCGACAAGATCTGCTCCAGATAAGTTTATTGAAAAGGGTTCCAATTATATTCACAGATAGAGAAGGCCTGCCGAGGTCAGGACGCCCGAACTTTGACGGGGCAAGGGGTCGCGGTACCCGGGGGTTTATCGTGTCCTCTAATTGGATCCAGAACCACGCCTTGGGACGACACGTTACAGCTTCCACAAAGGTGATATCGAGATTTGCTTATAACCAGTGAATTTCGAAGACGCATTGGACATTTCACGTTGCTCGTCAGGGGGAAACTCTGCTGGTCTACTCAATTATTTCTACCTATATATGTGTTTCATACGAACTGTACTCATCTCAATTATCAAAATAAATAATCAACTTTCGAACGTCTTCTCGTCAGACTAGGCATTAACCTTAAGCTGTGTATTCAAACCTATCATCGCCGACCAACGTTCCTAGCCGCTCGGGAATATTGCACTCCTACGGGACTGGCCAATCCCTCGGGATACAATAATATATATATCGCCAAAAACTGGCAGAATGAAAAAGAGAATTCAGAGAATTATGAAAATCTGCTTTTAATCCTGTGTTTGGTGGTCGACGAGGTCAACACGACGTCAAAACCCAGTGAAACATTTGCCTTATCGTCACCGCAGTAAAAAAAACCTAACATCTAACAAAACTACGGAGTTTAACAGAAAATTCAAAACGGTTGAAGCTTTACGAGAGTTCAAAATAACATCGACCACAACAACACAATCTGAGACGCAACCTCAAGCCGCCCCACTAGAAGCCCAATTTAACACACCTGAAGGCTGAGATCCAAAACACGCGTATTTAATTAATAATAATCAGTGAACGGTCGTTGCGTAATTTGTATTGCCAACACACTAGATACGGAAGTGTGACCGCGCGTTCTGGGTTCGAGTCCCGGTGAGGCGCAAATAAAAATAAATTGGAAACAAGTAATAAAGATTTACGCGTTTCGCTTGTTAGGCAAGTGCGTCCTTTTCAGGCCAGGGGTCAGTTTATTGGTAGGTGCTCTGCATTCAGTGCAGAAGGCTCACTGACACTTAAAAAAGAAAAGAAAGTTGCACAAGCAACGACTGTAAAGGAAAGAATTATGGCACCGTGTGACCCCCAAACTACTTTCAGGGGGGCACCCGCCGGCTAAAGGGTTTTTTAATGGTCCACGTGAGCTAGGGCATCATTACTGCCCAAATACATCATTTTTTTGTGAAAGTTAAGGGGGGAAGTCCTATAACTAAAGGACAGGAAAGTTTTCTTGGAGGACACTCTTTTCTGGAATTCAGAGGAAGCAACATCCTAAATTGTTTTGTAGCTCGATTCGGCCAGTAAATGTTAATCGTAAAAGAAATAAATTGTGCTTTGCAAAACTACGAACTTTAATCTCAAGACCATTACCGAAACCTTCCTCGCTGGCATTCAGCTTATACCCCTCCATGTAATATTCCCTGAGAAAAGTTCCATGCCTACATGAGCAGAAATCCCGAATTACATCGTAGACGTCTGTGATCGACAAGACTGGAACCGAGCCGGGCAACTCCAACAGCAAACAGGAGTGGGACGGTTACAGCGAGTCATCATGCAAGCACCGGAGGTACAGTTAGAACCATACGAATGCGACTCGGATAACCTGAGGATAATGTACACTGTCAGTAAGAATTATTGGGTCAACATCTGCGATTGAATCATTTAAATGGGGAGGAAAGGAAGGAAATTCTAAATTTATGCATTAGGTACAATGACATCTTCTACCTGCCGGGAGACAAGCTGTCTTGTACTCAGACCATTCAGCATTCGATCCCGACACCCACGATTGATAAGACCAGGGGAATAAATGTCAGACGGTACAGGACACCTCAAGTTTTGAAAGATGAGGTAGACAGACAGACCGACGAGATGCTGTCCGAAGGGATTATCACTCACAGCAAGGCACCGTGGAATTCACCTATAATTATGGTACCCAAAAAGACAGATGTTTCAGGAAAACAAAAATGGCGGATGGTCGTGGACTATCGAAATCTGCATGAGGTCACAATAGGGGATAGTTTTCCACTGCCGTTGATAACTGATTTGCTAGATTCTTTAGGACAGGCCAAATTCTTCTCGACGCTGGACTGCGCGATGGGGTATTGTCAAATTCCCCTTAATCCAGACGACCAGCCTAAAACGGCATTTTCCACACAAAAGGGGCATTTTGAGTATAAAAGAATGCCGATGGAGCTCAAGGGATCGCCTTCGACGTTTCAGAGGTTGATGAATCATATAATGAGTGGTATACAGGGTGTACGGGCACTGATTTACCTAGATGACACAATTTTATATGGTAGAGATTTTCAGGGGTGTTTGACAAATTGAGGGAGCATAATTTAAAATTGCGTTTGGACAAGTGCGAATTTTTTAGGGAACAGGTAGTCTACCTAGGTCATGTGATGGGGTAAGGCCGGACGAAGCCAAGGTGTCCGCCGTAAAGAACTTTCCCTTTCCACAAACACGCGATGAGTTTTCTCGGATTGACCGGATACTATAGGCATTTTATTCCACAGTACAGCCAGAAAGCAAAGCCGCTATTTTATCTGACAAAGGAGCCACAACAGGATGCATTTAGCAAATTGAAGCAAATTCTAACGAGTGAACAATTTCTGCAATATCCTGATTTTACAAAGTCATTTATACTATGTACAGACGCAACTAGCAAGGCATTAGGTGCCATTCTTAGCCAAGGGTCTATTGGGGATGAGAAACCAACAGCTTATGCAAGTAAAGCATTAACAAAAGCCGAATTAGCATACAGGGTGATAGAGAAGGAATTTTACGCAGTAGTATGGGCTTGCACCCATTTTCGACCGTACCTGTGTGGCAGAAAATTTTTCATTATTAGTGACCATCAGCCACTTTCGTGGATATCAAGTGTAAAGAATCCAAATTCCAGGAGATAAAGAGTTCGATCATCAGATAATGTACCGAAAGGGAAGTTTGAATGGAGGGCCCGACGCTCTCAGTAGAATCCAAGTTATGCAACAGCCAGGAGAAGGCGAGGAACCAAGCAAGGAACTCACTCAGGAGCAAAAAGCAGAAATATTACGCGGAGCTCACTCGACGCCACTAGGAGCGCCCATGGGAATGAACAGGACCTATAAGAAATTGATTGGCCAGGCATGAAGAAAGATGTAGAGGAATATATTCAGAAGTGTGAATCCTGTCAAAAGAATAAGATTACTCAACTAAATACCAAATTGCCTTTACAGTTAACCACTACACTCAATTCGATATTGCAGAAGATAAACATAGATGTAGTTGGACCGATTAATGTTAGTTCCTCACAGAACAGGTACATTTTAACCATGCAGGATGAACTAACCAAGTATTTGATCGCCGTACCTTTGAGAAATCAAAAATTGAAAATGTAGTTTTGATGTACGGATGCCCTCAGGTCCTACTATCAGATCGCGGAGCCAATTTCTTGAGTGATATGTTTAAGAATGTTTGCAAGTTACTGCACGCGAAGAAAATTAACACCACTGCAGTGCATCCAATGACGAATGGGTCTTTGGAACGCGCCCACCGCGTTTTAATTGAATTTATCAGGCGTTTTGTAGATAAGGATCAATCCAACTGGGGCGATTGGATTAAACATGCTGTATTCGCATACAACACCACGCCACATGGCGCAACAAACTACACGCCGTTCGAATTGATGTTCGGGCGAGTTGCAAATTTACCGGGTTATTTACAGAAGCCGCCGGAAGGTGTTAACTACGCCTCAGGAGTTGAAACAAAGATTGCAAAACAGTTACACGGTAGCCAAGGAAAGGTTAGAAGTCGCCAAAGCGAGGAGTAAGGATTATTACGACGTACCCAAGTTCAAAGTTGGAGATCTTGTTTTATTACAGTATGCGAGTCCGCGGAAAAATCGCTCTACGAAATTTGGCCCATATGCAATAAACAAGATACAAGGAGTAAATGTTACCTTACAACTTCGGAGACCCAAACAAACTACAGCGCATGCAAATAGAATCAAGCCATTCTTCGTGTGATTTACAGATGGGGTTAATGACATGGATAGCGTGTACGATCATCATAGGAGCAGAGACGCTGGATTTCAGACTCCAACAGATTCCCGAATCGCCAGGACTTTACTACGAACATCTTGGAGAAGCCACACTGTCTAGTAACGTTTGGAAAATTCTAAGCTACGTCGATTTAGCTCGTGTTGATGAAAATTTCGAGACCGTCAGAAAACATGCCCAAGTTCACTGTAGAGTTTTGTCAAACGCGTGAACGTTCAGACTGGGTAAATTTAACAGAATGCAGGTCTTCGATTAAGCATGTACACAGAAAACTACGTAGGATTGAGTCTATGAAAATTACGTTAACAGAAGTGACCCAACGAGTTTTCGATTTCAGACCGTCTTAAAAGGAGTTTATTTGGATTCATAGGAACAATATCACATACACTATTCGGAACGTTGGACGAACAGGATGGAAAATACTATTCAGATGAGATTACTCAGTTAGAACAGGAACAAGTTAATTTTTTAAAGCTTTCAAAGGAGCAGATAGTCGTTAAAAATACACTAAAGACAGTAAACAGAACCTTGGGCGATGTATCTCACAACGAACAGATTCTGGCAAGGGGACTGTCAGAGATATCGAGGAAGACGGACAATTAAATGCAGTTCTAGGATATACTTCAATGTTAATTACGTTACGGGAACATGCATTACAGTTAGACAGAGCCTTTGAAGACCAATACTCCGTATTGCACGCGCACAGAGAAATATTACGGCCTCAATTAATTTCAACAGATCACGAAAGGATGTCAGAATGATTTTCCAAGAGACCAGTCTTTGCCCTTATCACTGAGCTCGGAGTATTCTTTTCAACTTCTTAACGTAATCGATTTTGATGGGTTTATCCAAGATACTTATTTTGTGTGTGTTATTAAGTTGCCTTTATGTTCTCATTTAAACTATGATGTAGGATAAGGAGTTTGTATTGATAGACAAAACGAGACAATATTACACTCGTTTAAGCCAAACTGAAATAGGTCAGTGCAGCCTAGCGACCTCAGAACTGCGTGTGTGTAAGCAAAATTTCCCAGTACAAATAGTACATTCGGTTGCAGACTGTGAAGTAAGACTTTTGCAATACAGTTCTGGTATTCCAGAATCTTGTTCTCAAAGAATAGTTGAATTGAAGGAAACATTGTGGACACAATTCGGAGATAACGTTTGGTCGTGTGTAGCGCCAAATGCCGAACACATGACAATTATTTGTCCAGACCACGATCCAGTGGATGTAACCATTAACGGGTTAGGCAAATTTACATTCTTGAAACCGTGTTCAGGTTATGGATCTCAAGTTTTAAGTCAAGCACATGCTAGCCGAGAAGTGAATCCCACCCATAACTTTGGAATATGACTGTTGTGAGAAGACAGGAAAGAAACTGAAATTAGATAACATTAATTTGGATACACCAACCAAAACTATTATAACCCATACAGATGAGCTAAAACTGTCAAGCTACAAAATATCAGAAGTAGAAGCAATGGAAGTTGGAACATTCAGAGAAAACCAGATCTTTATCATTTTTCACCTACGTGGGAATGCGTGTAGTTGGATTAATTGTATGTATTTTGATGTAAGTGCGGATGGCCAAAGATTAAGAAGTGGTTTGATGGAGAGGGGCATTGCCACACTATATTGTTTAAACCCAAGATAGTTACGAAAATTCACACCCCCAGGTCGGTTGACCGTGACTAGAAGTCAGGACGCCATAGAAGAAACGGAGTTAATAACCATTTTATCCAACCCTACACCTCAAGCTAGGAGGGTAGCCCGCAAAGTTATGGCGACTGATAAACGTTAGAAAACAAAAAAAATTAATGATCATAGATGGACTGTCCTTAATTTATTTTTTTATTAGAAAAGGGGGTGTGTATACCTATGTAGAATAATCTAATTACGGGAATCTTAATAACCACATATATAACTAATTATAAGGTAGAATCATTAAGTTACTAAATGAAGTGTAGTAGTCATATTGTCACCTTGTACAGAAAGCAAGACTTTCCATTTCCAGCTGTTGTAGAAAGGGGCGACAGGATCTGCTCCAGATAAGTTTATTGAAAAGGGTTCCAATTATATTCACAGACAGAGATGGCCTGCCGAGGTCAGGACGCCCGATCTTTGACGGGGCAAGGGGTCGCGGTCCTAGGGGTTTATCGTGTCCTCTAATTGGATCCAGAACCACGCCTTGGGACGACACGTTACAGCTTCCACAAAGGTGATATCGAGATTTGCTTATAACCAGTGAATTTCGAAGACACATTGGACATTTCACGTTACTCGTCAGCGGGAAACTCTGCTGGTCTACTCAATTATTTCTACCTATATACGTGTTTCATACGAACTGTACTCATCTCAATTATCAAAATAAATAATCAACTTTCGAACGTCTTCTCGTCAGACTAGGCATTAACCTTAAGCTGTGTATTCAAACCTATCATCGCCGACCAACGTTCCTAGCCGCTCGGGAATATTGCACTCCTACGGGACTGGCCAATCCCCGGGATACAATAATATATACATCGCCAAAAACTGGCAGAATGAAAAAGAGAATTCAGAGAATTATGAAAATCTGTTTTCATCCCGTGCTTAGTGGTCGACGAGGTCAACACGACGTCAAAACCCAGTGAAACATTTGCCTTATCGTCACCGCAGTAAAAAAAAACCTAACATCTAACAAAACTACGGAGTTTAACAGAAAATTCAAAACGGTTGAAGCTTTACGCGAGTTCAAAATAACATCGACCACAACAACACAATCTGAGACGCAACCTCAAGCCGCCCCATTAGAAGCCCAATTTAACACACCTGAAGGCTGAGATACAAAACACACGTAATTAATTAAACGAATCGGAAATATACATCGCCAAAAATTGGCAGAATGAAAATGAGAATTCAGAGAATTATGAAAATCTGTTTTCATCCCGTGCTTAGTGGTCGACGAGGTCAACACGACGTCAAAACCCAGTGAAACATTTGCCTTATCGTCACCGCAGTAAAAAAACCCTAACATCTAACAAAACTACGGAGTTTAACAGAAAATTCAAAACGGTTGAAGCTTTACGCGAGTTCAAAATAACATTGACCACAACAACACAATCTGAGACGCAACCTCAAGCCGCCCCATTAGAAGCCCAATTTAACACACCTGAAGGCTGAGATACAAAACACACGTAATTAATTAAACGAATCGGAAATATACATCGCCAAATGCTGGCAGAATGAAAATGAGAATTCAGAGAATTATGAAAATCTGTTTTCATCCTGTGCTTAGTGGTCGACGAGGTCAACACGACGTCAAAATCCAGTGAAACATTTGCCTTATCGTCACCGCAGTAAAAAAACCTAACATCTAAGAAGACTACGGAGTTTTAACAGAAAATTCAAAATGGTTGAAGCTTTACGAGAGTTCAAAATAACATCGACCACAACAACACAATGTGAGACGCAACGTCAAGCCGCCCCACTAGAAGCCCAATTTAACACACCTGAAGGTTGAGATCCAAAACACGCGGTGTCACAGAAAGTCCACGTATTTAATTAAACGAATCGGAAATATAAATCCCCAGAAACTGGCAGAATGAAAATGAGAATTCAGAGAATTATGAAAATCTGCTTTTAATCCTGTGTTTGGTGGTCGACGAGGTCAACACGGCGCCATAACCCAGTGAAACATTTGTCTTATCGTCACCACAGTAAAAAAAACCTAACATCTAACAAAACTACGGAGTTTTAACAGAAAATTCAAAATGGTTGAAGCTTTACGCGAGTTCAAAATAACATCGACCACAACAACACAATCTGAGACGCAACCTCAAGCCGCCCCACTAGAAGCCCAATTTAACACACCTGAAGGCTGAGATCCAAAACACGCGGTGTCGGAGAAAGTCCACGTATTTAATTAAACGAATCGGAAATAAACATCGCCAAAAACTGGCAGAATGAAAATGAGAATTCAGAGAATTATGAAGCGCTAGGCGATAACTGATATCAATGCGGCCCATTAGAGACCCCAACATACCTGTAGACTTGAGACGTCCGCGTTCAACTTTAGCACAAGAAACACTACAAGGTTGAAGTTGAAACTGGAACACTGCCGAGGCAACTCATATCTGGCGACATGCCAAGTTACGCGGAGCACGAAGAGGCAAAGATAAAACATTCATCCACACGCATGACAGCAGAGACCCCTATCGGGCGCAATCGACTTCTGGAAAAGATCTTAGCTTGGAAGGTCACCCATTCCATCCACTTCGCAAATCTTCTAAATCAACCTGCGAGAACAAGCGTACCTTAACCCAAGCCTCGGTGGAATACGTTGGATTCCGGTTAACTGCGACACATCGACCCATTAACCGGAATCTATTGTATATAGATACATTTACCATACTCGTGTACCGGCCTGGTGGTAAAATCACATTTATGATCTCTCGTACTAAGACAAAATCCTCCTAGGCACTGATTTATAAACAGATTAACATTTCCTGAAGAATAGTTTCAGAAACACCTCATATTTTACATCTAGAAACTGCAAAGAAATTAAGCATTTCAGTGTCTGTCTCCCAAACATACTATATATGCAAAAACTGCAGTCAAATTTCTCTTTTTTATTTGCATTTAAGATATGTTACTAAATTACACTTGTCTCGGTAACTCGTAGAGTGTTTCAGGAGTTGGCTCTACTCGCATTAACAGGTGACTTTTTTGTCATTGACTCCTCCACATCAGGACAAAAGTTGCACTCAAACGTTCACTTCTTTAAATACATTTCTGCAATGCAAAAAATTCACTACCATTAACACAATTTTGTTTTCTAGTCAATGATTGCAGTAATGATCAGTGGCATCTTGACAAAACTTCTTTGTTACGATGAAGCAAGTCATATCAGAGTCTACTTAGGATGACAATTTCTAACAATTTTATCCAATGTGAAGATAGGAATTTATCAGCAACAGTTATACTTATCTTGTACCTGCATATTATCCGTGGTTGCAAACTAAACCGTATATTATGAATATGCACTCCATCATATCCTGCTCCATGTCATGCACACATGAATCTACAAGTAAAGCGGACCATCATAACTTCTATTAAAAACATCAGCTACATATGCATTCCATTACTGGTGACTTATGATAATGTACCCTCATGGATCCTAGTCAAACCTTACCATACCATACATTATCCATCCAAGACACCACCATGTCCCTCACATCTATACCTACACACAATTACCAATGTTATAACCGATTTATCCATGGCACTACCACTTCCCTCCTATCTCCCACTACATACAATTTATCCATGTTATGTGAGATTCACCCAAGATACTACCACTACCTTGGAAGTCTACAGAGGTATAATTACTATACAGGATTCACCCAAGACCCTATACCAATTCCCTGACATCTGTACCCAACTACAATTACCAAAGCTAACTAATCATGATTGACCCACTGACCCAAGACACTACTAGTTCCACAACGTATCTACCCATGTATTATTGTCCTTAATAAAGATTCATTCAAAAGACTACCACTTCCCTGACATCTCTCCCTAGGTACAATTAGCCATCCTATACATGATTCACACAAACTCTACCACTTATCGAGTATCAACCTCTGCTCTCAAGACTCCAAGTAGTTCCTTACCAATAACATGAAGGGCAGATGCATCTTGGTTCCCCTTTAGCTCAGAGACACTCTATGCCATTCGTTACAGTAACATGCAAGTTATATTTTGTAAAATTGCACACTAGGCTACTTACATCTGCCTTTTTCTTCTCCTCTTCCTGTCAATCAACACACCATTCTACTAGATGTCTCCTTTGCTGAACCACAAGATTCAGTTCTATCAACAAATGTAATAAAATTGTTTACTTGCCACTAGTGAAGATGATTATTTCAAGGATTCAACTCTGGCCTACTAAACACACGACTGAAATGGTGGCAAAATCAATCACTTTCGTAATATTTCCATATATTAACGAACTACAACATAACACATATCTCAACTATAAAGTATGTTTACAATCAAAACTGTTTACACTTTGAAGGACACAAGCAAATATTCCACCCACAGCTTCCGTTGGCATTTAGTAAATACTTTGGTAAAGTTCTTTCACATTTCCTTCGGCGGGATTGGCATGCCTGATTACTGTTGTGTCATTGGTCAACAGAATAACCGGCAAAAGCTTTTTTAATTTAAAAAACTTGACTGTGCAGTAATAATACCTTCGCTATTATTTAAATATTCACTTCTCAGGCTACGTGAAAACAAGATATTTAATGTTGGAACAAAAGAAATAGCGAAGTTGGCCCGAAGTTCGAAAACATTCAGCAAGCCCCAAATAAACAGTTAATTACTATGTGAAACTAAATAAAATTAAGGTTTTGCCTTAATAACTTTTGTGAACCATAAAACAACTATATATATAGGGTAAGTTATACTGAACCCTTCTTCCACTATCATGCAATCTCTCACACACACAAGCACCAACTTGAGAGAATTTACTTTACCATCGTTCCCAATATCACGTGTGATCTCATTAACAAATCACCTTCACCCATATGGGAAGTAATGAAAAGTACGGCAGTAATAAAAGAACCAGTAAAATTCACCGACAAACCAAGAGAATCAAGATAAATACAACTAATGTTCTTTGAACCTAAAAATAATGTGCACCTGTCTGCCAATAACTGTGTGGCAAGAAAGTTCAAGAAATCTCCAAACTGGAAGCACTTATAAAATCTTACTTTAACACTACATAATAAATATGAGTCCTTTCCATGGCCACAGGTTCACACACTTTAGTGTCATAACAGTTATATCTGTTATGGTCACTATCCATTACATAATCCAGAAAACAATTTAATTTCAATATTGGAATCAGTTCTTGTGCTGCTACTTCTCAACTGACCTCCATTTAGAATCATGTACTTACAATATGATAATTTTTGGGCGGGTCAGGACCATGTCAGTATGAGGTGCTCGCTGTTTTGTGCTGGAAATGCACAGCAGTAGAAGTCTGTCTAATATTAAAATATTAATTACACTGTTTGTGAATATGTTAAGAGTACAAAATGTGACTAGTTGAAGCATGTGAAAGTGAGCTGGTTTCTGAGAAAGGAGTGAAAGCATTGTGTTGCATGTTCATTGAGCAATGACATTTTTTTCAAATTCAAAAATGAAAAGTATTTTGGTCTTCATTTAAAGGGTAAAGAGATTAAGGCTTTTTGTCTGGATAGAGAAGGATAAAGTTTTTTCTTCAGTCAGGTCTGAAATTTTAAGCCGCAGGATTGTGTAGAAAAAGCCTCTTTATATTGTATTCAGGCAATTATCAAATTTATACCAAGAAATTGCAGTCAAGCTGATATTGTGGACATAATTGTAATAATATTATGCTCTTTCATGTGTTTTCTCAGAATCCATATCAAAGTCATATCGAATCACTCCATTCTGGATTCTTATAACTGAGATTTTAGACTATAGATAATTTTATAACACCACTTCTTATGACATCTTTGAGTGAAGATGCTCTTAGCAAGCTGCTGTGATGTAAAAAAGCATTTACTGTGTTTTTGCTTTATGTTCTGGGCCACTGGCACCATAAAAAATTTGTCATTAATATATAATAAAAGCATTTGTTTTAAAGATTGAGTCTCAAATTAATGGATGCTATACTTTCGATGTGAATATCAGGTAAAGAACAAATTTGTGTTATCTTATTGTCCTTTTAAGCATATCCTTGGTTCAGGTTTTCTACATTATGAGACTTGTGATTATTTTACAAAGTTTACTAGTATATTAGTTAACAGCTACAGCGAGTTTATCCTTCTGATTATTCTTGAGAAGCATCAAATCACAATACAGTCACTGAAACTAGTACTAAATGATTTAATAAGAAGTCTTGATTGAAATAAGTAATTCAGAAATTTTATTGTAATGTACGGGTATTTGGACCAGTCGTTTGGGTGTTCTGTAAGAAAGTAAAAGGCGTTGAGTGTCGGTACCTCTGTGCAATTGTATGTGTTGGGTATTCAGTATTATTGATACGCTCGTCCAGATCCTTCAAAATATTTATCCTCTTGGGTCTTGGATAACACCAAATAGGACCTCAGTGTAATAACATTACATATTCCCATTTGCACTCGCACGATCTCATAACTTATGTGATTATATTTAAAATACTAATTAAATGGGCTGTGATACATTTAATATATTCATTGTGGGTGATATAACAACAAGACTGTATTTCTAGATGAATAATAAATTATTCACAGATATTGATCAAAAATAAGTAACCGCAGTTATACACATATAAGGTGTCAATATTAAAAATGTATACCGACAGTCCTACAAAATACTGAAACTGAATAAAATCCAGGCTTTGCCTTAATAACTTAAGTGAACCATAAAACAACTAATGCTGTAGCTACCTAATAACTATATACAGGGTATGTTATGCTGAACCCGGTGCAAGGTTGTTAGCCTTGCAACCATCCCCCAACCTGGAGGACCAGGGTACCTGTCTTAGTCTGACCTCTCCCCCTCAACCAATCTGGCTACGGAGGCCCTACCAGTAGCAATGCTACCACCAGCATAGATCTTGGGATCACTGAGGTACTCAAGCCCCACCACCACGACAAGGTGCAGGTACCATGAAGTGAGGGGGTCGCGGACTCACCGGATTAAAAAATCTAAAGAACAGCTGTTACATGAGCTCCATCATCCAGTGTATAAACAACACCAGTCCACTAGCGGATTACTTCTGTGTGGAAGGCTACGATCAAGATGTGAACAATCATAGTATCAGTACACAGGGCAAAGTTGCAAAGGAGGTTGCAACTCTAATGAGAGCACTGTGGTCTGGAGAATTTGCCTTGACTGACTGTAAAGGCCCGAAGAGAGTGGTGGACGCTAATATGAAAAGATTCGAAGGTCATGAACACCGGGATTCACATGAATTCCTCACTGTTCTTATGGCCTTGCTTCATGAAGACCTGAAGGTACAAATTGAAGTGAAATGTGAATTTCAAATGTTATGTAAGTTAAGCGAGGGAGGTCATATTGACATGCTAACACTATTACTTCAGCTATGCAGAATTTTTAAAAAATTGTCCACACTGTGGGAATGCATTATTGCAGTCCTTGAATTAAATATTACAAGAGGTTGTTGCTAATACATGACACAAGTGGTCTTCTCTCGGATGTCAGTCTGTCTAGTGTTGGTGCACTCCTCCTGCAATATACCAGGAAAGGTGTAAGATACACATGAAATCTAGAATCTCAGAGGCCACTTTCACAGACATTGGAGGCAAAGTCGTCTGAAATGGAACAAACTCATGCCAACTTATTTTTCTAATGGGTGACTGCTGCTTATTCAAATATTTAATCTGAAATTGGGGGGGGGGGGGGGATCCTGTTCATAGACATACCAGGGATTAAACGCATAAGACCAAACATCCAACTTGTAATCAGCCTCTGTCAGAGCATTACCGTTCCTTGACAGAAAAAGTATTCCTCTTCCAACTTGGTACATATTCTGAATATTTGTCCAGTTAATATTCTTTGTGATATTAAGTCAGAAGACAGTTTCCTTAATGCGCTGGTTTCGGACATTAATGACGAGGAATCTTTCTCCAAAGGCTACAAATGTTAGTCCTTATTCTTTGTTTGCTACGCCAACAAGGTCGGTAACTTGTAAAGTGATTTATTGACAATGGAGTTTCATCATATTGATAAACTGATACCTAAGTTAAGCGGAGCATGTTATGCAGTTAGATCTCTGTTGCATGCCAGCAACACTGATACACTCAGATCAGTATATTTTGCCTATTTTCACTCTTTAATGAAATATGGAATAATTCATCAAACATCAAAAAGATATTCACTTTACAAAAGAAAATTGTTAGATTATTGGCTGGTGTAAAACCTAGGAATTCATGTAGAAGTCTATTTAAGAGATTAGAAATCTTACCTCTTCCATGTGAATACATATTCCCATTAATGAACTTTATTGTAAATAACCAAGAACTCTTTCAAACTAATTCTGGTGTACACAGTGTCAACACAAGGAATAAAAATCAGCTTCATAGACCAATTGCCAACCTCTCATGTTTTCAGAAGAGTGCATATTATGCAGGGATCAAAATTTTCAACAGTCTACCATCTGATCTCTCACGTCTTGTAAATAAAAAGGCACAATTTAAACCAGCATTGTTACTAGACACTCTATTATCTTCACATCCAATTTTATGTCTTCCCTTCGGGTTTTTTTTTCAGACCCAAAATCCGTATTCACTTGTAATTTCTAAGTCATCCCCGATTTTTACCATGATTAATACTTTATTTCTGGATCCTCTGCAAGTCCGCGGTTCAACTACCGACAGCGACACAATCAAGTTCGGTCCAATTCAATAATATACACAGAAGATACCGTGAATTTTTCCTTCGGGTAAAACCGGCTGGAACGTGATGCTGTCCGCGTATCTCCATCTAGCTAGCTGTTAAAGATGCACGTACCTAAACCTTCAATAACCCATACGCCTTCATGCCGTAGTGCGTAATTAAACACGGACGCAACTTATCTTTAAAAAGAAATTAGTCTATCACGTGTAAGTAATAAGATGAGAAAGAACGAGAAGATGAAGATTTGCAATTCGTTTTCCTTCAAGGATGGAAATAAGGACTTCATTAGATAAAACCTCTCAACTACGGGATACTGGCAAAAACTAAGCTACAAACTACTACGACTACTGCAACATTGAAGAGATAAATTTCACCCACCAGCGATGAACTGGAGGTTTCTCAGATGACGTCGTCGCTGGACATGGCAATCGTCCATTGTTTCTCGTGTCGTCTGCTACAAGTTCACTCACGTTTCAGAGCTAAGCGCTACCTCCATTCACAAAGCAATGAGCAATTTGAGTTGACGTCTTTTTTTTTGGGGGGGGGAGGCTCTCTATGACTTCTGTATTATTTGATTTATATATAATATGAGCGACGTTCTTTGCAAATGACTTGACAATGCGAGCTTTCATAACTCTGAAAGAACAAGGGAATTAATAGAAAGTGTCGGATGCAAAGTTGTATTTTTGCCACCAAACTCGCTAGGATTTAAATCCAATTGAGAACTTTTGGTTTGTCATCAATGCACACTTTAATTTGCTAGTACGCTACTATATAATTAATAATTATAATGTAACAAGTCATGGAAATTTTAGCTGCTTTTAAAATCTGATCTCATTGGAAGTCAACTCATATGCGAAAATTTAAAGACGAAATAGTGACATATGTCGTTCTTCTACCTGTTATAAAGGGTGATGGAAACAGAGGTATACAAGCAAGTGTTACAGTTTTCGATGTTTCTACAATCGGAAAAAATAAAAGTACAAGTTATTTATTTATTTATTTATTAAATAACATCTTGAACATGCAACATCCTGAAAACTTCATTTAAAATCTCAGTGTCGGGCGTTTCACTTATTTCGGCTTCAAAAAGCCTGTATTATTTTATTCACACTTAATTTGCATGTGATTTCGTTGTCCACTACGTCTCGTCCCTAATTTCAGTGTCAATCTCCCATCAATCCACACTTTAATGTCCTAGTACCGATGCCTACGATATTACAAAATTTCAATCATTTCTCAATCACTTTCACTGAATGAACTTTGTCTACGTCAGAGGTGGTCAAATTTGGACTGTACGTCTGTCCTGCAATATGATTGTAATCTAAGGGCAAAGCTATGTAAATAAATAAAGATAATGTAGTTTTCAGCCCCATGAAATTTTTGCAAATTGAAAATCTTCCCCGCTTTATAGTTTGTGTTAGCAGACGCTTAAGTCACCTCAAAATTACTTAACTTGAAAAGCTAGCCGTTACTCAGATCATCAAAAGAGAAAATCCCCACTTTTCAAAATCCGGAAATCTTCTACGTGAATTTCCGAAGCCCACCACTGCAACTTAACGCATGGTCTGTGATTTATTCCTCAACATTTCTAATATTGTGGGCAAACTAACTGCGTCTTTGCTGGATTCCGCTGATATTCCGTTGCAGCGCAGCGGCTGGACTGCAGGGTCGATGATGTTGTTAGTGGTTAAGAATGCATGCAGCTACAACTCTACTCTAACCCGTCTATCCTCTGAGGGTAGGAAGAAGGCGAAAAAGAAGAAAAGAAAGAAGAAAAAGAGTAAATAGAAAGAATCTGGATTCATTTTTCTCAAGGGATGGAAACAAGCAAAATATTAATTGGAGACTCAAAATTAAGTAACATTGGAAGGAGTTTAACCCCTGCACCCCAGACGTTAGTCTTGTGTTAATTTAAAATTAAAGTAATTCGTTTCACTCGCCAGCAAAGATGGTAGAAACGAAATATGCCGGAGAGATGACCGCCGACACTGGAAACACGACAAGAGTGCAGCGTCCGGGTGGAAGCGGCTGCGGAACTCCGGGTTCCCCGGAGCGTGTAGACGCAACCGCGCGGGTGAAAATGCCATGAAGATCCTCCTCTGAGTTTCGGAACCACGAAGATTCACTCGCCTTTCCCCTGAAACCAGACAGAATGTCCCATATAATGACAAGAATTTATATGTAGGGTCTGAAGCTCCATATTATTCATATTAATGGAATATAATTTCTCATTGTACTCACACGAGTCCATTTTCGGCGTCTCGTGTTGAATGGCGTAACAGACTTCACGATTATCCTGACCGCCGCGGAAACCTTAATTAAATGTCACGTGGTTGTTACTGCTGACCTAGAAGCTGACGAAGCATCTCCTTCTTTCAGACCATTTTGAATTGCAAAAAGAGTCAGACCAATGATTTCAAAAGATATGCCGATATTTACGGGCACTGAAATTGAACTGATGGGCGTTATCGGAAGGTAACTGAAAATAGTAGTCCATGAGTTTCGAACTCAGTACTGCCACATCATATCACGCAGCTCCTGTTGGATGATGTAAGTAGCGTCTGGAAGTACCGGATACACCACCTGGCGGTACATGACGGCTGCAGGATACAAGCATATTCTGGAAAACAAGTAAATATATATATATATTATTGTCACTGGTTTTTAAATTCGTGTTAATTTTCCAAAATTCCAGATGCAAAAATAAGACAGCTCCCAATATCCCTCAGTAAACATTAGTGTTGGTAGTAATAAATTACTCGATTCTATACTGAAATATCAATCTGGAGTCAAGCACGTTGGCTCTGAGATCTCTGGCACACGATGAGTACGAGATATTAGAATAATTGAAATATAACAGAAGAATTACCTTCGTATGTTCTCATAAGTCTTTGAGCTCAAAATTAGCAGCTTTTGGATGCACCAGCTACAAAACCACACGGTCCATGACGGCTACTGTTGAAACCTGCAAGGACATGGACATTAAGATGATGACCTTCAAAACCATAAAATGAGGATAGACAAATATAAAGAAGTTCGGTTTAATCTACGTGTTACATTTCCAACACCCAAGGTGTTCGAATGAACCGGCTTCCAGAATCCTGGAGTGAGATTTGGTAAAATATTGTATAATTTCATAGTTAAAGAGCAAACTGACATTTATTATGTTGGCAATGAGAGTTCTGGTTGAAAGTGGGTGGGAAAATTCCAGAACAAATTATGTATAGCAGAAAATAATATCTCAGCTTACTCACATAAATTTCGAGTTCGATGCCGGAACATAATTTCAGGCATGACGTCTGCATCTTCTAGATTGTCCATGGCGGCTTTAAATTAAACCGGCAACACGATACAAAAGCACATTTATATTAAGATGATATTTCGGGAAAGCTAAATAAGAAAGGGAACTCGGATATAAGCTCTTGTTACATTCTCAAGACACCACATTTGAATATAAATCACGTTCCAAAATCCTGCAACGATCTTCAGTGCAGATCGTAATAAAACATTCAAATCAATATATAAACTGCAAGCTGACATGTAGTATTTTGGTTCTGAGAGTCTCCCTTGGTCCCTTTTGGCAGAAGGTCGCAAGTGCACGGATGTAAATATGGATTTTGGCGCCATGTGGACTCCTACGTAGATGCTAACGTCCTGGTAAAATACTCTTTCCATCTCAGATTTGAGAGTTTTACGGCGATGAGGATAATTATGTTCTTATAAGCTTTGGTGACGTGTAGACTTGTTGCTAAATTCCAAAGTTTCTCAGAAACAAACTCTATCAGAATTCAGGACTGAAGATGTGAGAATCGACACATTATCTTTCTGGGAAACGTTGGTGTCATCGACGATCTCACGTGACCATACTTCAAAGCAAATACCATCCTTCTCCTTTACAAACATCAGTTGGTTAATGCTGTTTACGAAAAAAATATTATTTTCGGAATTATACGAAATCCATTAATACACTTTGCGGTTTTAAAATTAGATTTACTGAAAATTGAAGTACATGGTAGATTTAATTGTTTTCAGCGTTGAACGTTTATCAAAACTTATTTTAACGTGGCAATGTACTGCTATTCATTTCATAGGACGTCATTTAACAGTTTATTAACATTAATTACGATGATAGCAAACCAAATTTAAACATAACAGTGTGTTGTTCATTAATATTTACAACTTTTATTTATCAGACTAGAAGACAAAAGATTCTAAATTCATGGTCAACGTTATTTTGATTAGAACATACAAACAGCTTGGTTGAAAGTTATCTCCTAAACACAACACACTCTTTTCTGAAATGCTAGACTAATTATAGAAAAAGCACTCATTAAAAGCAGCTTGGGGGGGAGGGGGGATGCGGGTATTATCTGTCCCGACACTACGCCTCGGCCTTACATCTTCAATCTGCGCGTAAATTGTTATCTCCTGTTGTCACTGTGGTGATTGTGATGATTAAGTTTACCGACGTTTAGGAAGTGATATTGCTACCTCCATCATAACAGCGATGATGGTGGGCCCTTGTGATGACGCAACATCACAAAAGACATTCATAAAACATTCTTCGGTTATGATTATTTGCTCCCAAGTGATTTTGGACCTTACGGGATAACATTTATAAATAACCGTTGCCATGGTAACGCTGCTAAGAGATGTTGGGTCTAATCGGATAATTATTATGATTATTATTGTTTACTACTTTACATTTTTGCCGTCATTCTTAGCGGGCAATTTATTAGTCTTAAAATTTTGTCCGTTATACCCCATAAAATGGCAGGATTCTTCTAAAAGATGAACTTGAAATTACATTGAATAAAGCGATAGCTGTCTACATTTAATGTGTCTTAAAATATGCTTCAGTATACTAAAAATCACGAGAAAGATCTCTAACGATTGTCTGTCGACGGGGAGAGATTCGAACCCGAAACCTATCGAGTAGGACAACTCAATATTTATTTCTTGTATGTTTACTTACCCAACACTCCTGATCTGTGGAACTATCCCTAACAGACTACGTGCGCGATGAGGGACCATTACATCAAAGGAAGACAGTGATTTCTATCTACACCAAGACATTCCAACAGCACCAGGTTCTAGCCAGTGTGCTCAACGGTTAAACGGGTACGGGGTTACTGCGACCTGCTGTAAACATCTGACCAGTAACGAAGTATTACGGAACAGAGAATGACGTCCACACGTTCATAATCCCATGCTCTGACAAAACAGATACGGGTGTAATTTTTCAATATTCGATTTAAAAGAAATTGGATAATAATCATTTTATGCGGAAAAGTTTACAAAGATATGAGAGACTCAAACAAGGAACAGAAATGTGATTAGTCCGTGAAACAATAAACAAGAATAATCTCTTTTAAAATTGACATATTGCAGAGGATATAGAGTCTGGATGTAATGACTCATACAACCCGGATTTAAAGAAATCAGATATTATTCGTTCAAGTATCATGTCGAGTAACAAATATTTCCGAGGAACATATTTCTTCCATCCTCAGGGCTAAAGATTGGTGAGCATTAATGTTACATTCTACAACATTAGGTGTAACTGGGAGGATAATATTAAAATTGTTCTTACGAAAATACTTTTCAAGGTTGCGAAATGGATTAATATAGCTCAGGAAAGACACCAGTGACGGGATTTTGTGAACACTACGCTGAACTTTCCATTCAAGGCGGATAATTTGACTGGCTGAGCCTATTGTTAGCTTCTAACTCCCACCTCAGAAATTCGCAAGACTACCTTTGATGGTCATATCGATGGCAAAGCATGTAAAATTTAAAAAAAAAGTTGTACGGCATCTGGTGTCATTTCAATAAAATAAATTCTTTCTAAAATAATTAATAATGCCATACACGCATACGATAAAAATATAAAATAAAGTCTCACTGATTATTACAGAAATTTGGACATATAATAATAATAATATTTGCTTTAAAGGGTTATTTTGATCTGGGACCATGCACAGCTACTGTATAACTCACAGTCGAACGCACGTATATGTACGATGGTGTCCGACGCTACCAGAAGCTTGCTGGAATATCGGATGGATACCGGCCTTGCAATACGACCTTAAGGTCAAAACGTGGCCCCCATTTCCAAACAACCATTCGCAGTCAATACTCTTCGTTTCTAACACGTACTACTAACATTACACAGACCGATTTTCGTCAAATTCGATATTAACTGTATGTCACTATCTGTTACCTTCCATTGGTACTATCAGCCTTGACCCTCGTTATTAATTTATGTATTAAAAGTACAAAGCCACGATTAAGAATATCCATAAATTTAAACTTGCATGCAACTAGGAAAAAATTTCTGAATGGATTAGGCATTGGACAAGGCAGGTAGCTCCAAAATTGACTTTCGATATTACGCCCGTGCGCACAGACATGTTTAATTTGTTACCATGCACTTGGGCAAACATTACACGGATCCCTAGGGTCAAATCAACAGGTCACGCCGCCATTGTACCAATTCTTTCAAGTACTGCATAAATTTTTGACGGCGTCTCCACGAACAGCGGAGAATTTTATGGAAGTGCATTAAGACGCACTCTTTCAACCAAGGTCAACAGTTCATGACACGAAATAACAGAAAAAGATAATTATTTGTCTGAATTCGATTCTACAAGGAATTTAATCCATGGTTACACGTGATATGAGCAATGCGACAAAGTTGGAGAATGTGTAATATTCCTAAGAATTCCATTCACGCAGTGCATTTATTGAGACTATCTGCTGGTTTCTTCCAGCTTAAAACATGTTTTCAAACACGGCAGCAATTTCTTTCTCGTACTGAACACGTACACGTGTTCAACCTATCAAATGGGACACGAAGTGCTGGAAACAGCAACTTCTTCAAGTTTTGCTATTATTCTCGAGACAATGTTCAATGGCGCAACAAATATTCGAGCTGAGGAACGGCTGGATTTTAGAGCAACCCACACCTGAACGCGGTCCTAAATTCGTCAGAATCTGTCGAGAATCGATGAACCAATTTACTGTAACCTGAGTGTCAACCCATCCTAATCTTCGGAACTTATTAAAAACACAGACAGACAGACAGACAGAGAGAGATGCTTCAACTAAGTTAACAGTCCTATAATATTTCTTGATGATTTAGACAGGCGTAATACTTCGTTTCTCACTCTGTAAGACAATCCGAACTTGAAAACAATTAGGGAAAGAGATTCAAGAAGATTATTTACAAGCGAGTGGGGCGAAGTAATACTGATAAAGAAAAAGGCATGTAAACGGTACATTAAGCCTTCAACAGAGAATACTAAATACCAAGTAGTTCAATTCTGAAAGTTTACTTCAACGTATGTACCAATATGTGTATGTGTCTATACACGAAGAGAAAGGCTTTGACCAGTTAAACGACTGTCAGCTACACGATGACTGCCGTACATGTTTACATCAAGAGAGACGAAGAAACTGGTCTCATACCGCAAGTGTGCGTGTCTATCACCGGACACGCAACGTCTCTGTGATTGTCTGCATTTCCTCCTTTCCCATCAACAATTCTCAAATGATCTGTAACTTTTCCTTTCTGTTTCCAACTCATAAAAGAACTCGATTCCTTACCGTACGTAGGGGGTTTCAAACATTCTTTGATTTTGGCGATATCGGTACCTTCGCGAAATCCCAGTACTCAGACACTACATTACCGTCGAGACATACTAATTTTTAATTTCCCACAGAACACTATCTACGAAAGTCATTATAATTTTTAATCAACCTCGAAATAATACATCACCGTACTCACCCGAGTCCATCGCTCGCTGGTGCCTCATCGTTTCAGACGTCTCGAGCCAGACGACGTCACAGAGCAGCGTCCAGGAGCGAGACGTGGAAAAATCTTCTGGTTCAGAGGTTCACGACGGCGATGAAGAATGATGATATCATAATCACCGTGAATGTGAAGAGGGCTCCGCCAATCACCTCAAAGCAGATATAATGACAAGAATTTATAATTACGTCGCTTCTGTACGTACGCTCTGAAACTCGATCAGTGGGCATTATCTGACAATTTCTCATTGTACTCACCGGAGTCCTTAGTTCGCTGCTGCTGTAATATAATTTTCGGGTTGTCGTGTTAGCGACCTCACGATGTAAGCGGCCGTCATCCTCACCGCTCCATAAACCTCAAGTCTTGAACGAGTGTCACGTGGTTGTTACCACTGACCTAGAAGGAGACGGAATGCGTGGGCAGTATCACAGAACAATGAAAACGTAAAATAGAATATCATCTCAGAATACTTAGTTCAGTGTTGCAACGTCATTTCAGCCATCTTGTCTTGTGTGACGCAGGCCAAGTCACTTTGTATCGGTAACAGCACGCAATATAAGTTTTTCTCTCAACGTACTTTCAGAACTCTCTACTTCAGAGGACGGAATATTTCATGCAACTCACCTTGAATGACTTAAGTAGGCTCGCGTTGTACAGGACGTAGCACCCGAGGACACAAAACAGGACACATGTACTCTCGCATGTGCGTGTCACAGTCCTTGAGAAAAATATATAGACGATCTTATATCACTCCACTTTCTCCATGGAAAAGCGACGTAATTCACCTGTAAAGCCGCCAGACAGAAATGCCGATAAGTCAGGGTCGTTATCTATCCGACCAGGTTAAATCTGTATTCATTATGATAAGGTCAAATCCAGGAGTCAATTATAATAAATATTACAATTTTCATCGATTTGTGCTTACATTACACGTACAGTGAATGGCAAAAGAGGTGGAAATCCACACAATAAGAATTTATTATTATTTTCGCTTCAGATTCCAGGATTAAATTTTCAATGGTGCAAGGGTTTAAGTCGAATAAAATCTAACTCAACGATTTTTGTAATTTCTAGAGAAAATCGGTTAGTATTTTCATTATCACGAATTCGCCTGCATTCTTTAGAGCCTCGTACTACCACCACGAAAGCTTCAACAACTCTTTGGCTGTCGAACAAATCGATAATTAAACCAAACACAAGCTGAGACGTATATCAAAATGGCTGACTGAAGCCGCAACTTACGTAAAGACTGAACACGTACGCGCTGTACCGGAGCAGGAGACAGACAACCAGAAACAAACTCAACTTGTCCGTAGGAAACAAGTTTCGCGGAGCATGCCGGGAAAGGCAAAGATGAAAAACTCATCCACCGCGTGTCGGCAGAGATGACTAAGGGGCAGATAAAATTATACGTCCAGTAATAAAACAGTAGAAGCGAAAATACTACGAGCAGCGAAAACCAATGATTTAATAGAATGAAACCAAATCGCGGGACGGAGGGTCAGCCTCAGGTCGTAAATGGTCGTAGAGAATGAAACGACGCTCGAAAAACGTAAAATAAACGGCAGCGTCCTCTGTGCGGGAACATCGGGACCCACCAAAAGCGCCGTTACCCACAGAGGGCGCAAGTTATTATTTTGCTTTAAGAGGTTTGTTTTAAGTTCCTATGACCACTTAGCGGCTGGGGTTGAGCCCCCCTGTCGTATTATTCCATATCAATTACCGCGCTTTCGTTGCTGGTACTATTTTCGAATTTTGAGTGGTCCTCTTATTATACGTAATCTTACTATGCTCTTGCTATATCCCCTAGACAAGATCTGTTGCCAGGTGGGTTAGTCGAAAGAGTTGAACGACTCGCCTCGCCCATGAGGTCCTGTTTTGCGTAGCGTGCGAGCGCAAAGCCAACGAGTTGGACTCGTCCGACTCGGGCGGTTCGTTGGAACCCGCCACCAGGCGCCCGGCGCCCAGGCCATTGTCCGGAGCCGGGTCCGCGCCACTGCTCGCTCAAGAAACGGCCTGGGCCTCCACCTCCTTTCGTGGGGGTTAGGGCCGGGGGGGGTTTAGGGCCGTGGGGGGTTTAGGGCCGGGGGGGGTTAAGGCCGGGGGGGGTTAAGGCCGGGGGGGGTTAGGGCCGGGGGGGGTTAGGGCCGGGGGGTTTGGCCCGGGGGGGGATGTTAGGGAGGGGATGTTAGGGAGGGGATGTTAGGGAGGGGATGTTAGGGAGGGGATGTTAGGGGGGGATGTTAGGGGGGGATGTTAGGGGGGGATGTTAGGGGGGGATGTTAGGGGGGGATGTTAGGGGGGGATGTTAGGGGGGGATGTTAGGGGGGGATGTTAGGGGGGGATGTTAGGGGGGGATGTTAGGGGGGGATGTTAGGGGGGGATGTTAGGGGGGGATGTTAGGGGGGGATGTTAGGGGGGATGTTAGGGGGGGATGTTAGGGGGGGATGTTAGGGGGGGATGTTAGGGGGGGATGTTAGGGGGGGATGTTAGGGGGGGATGTTAGGGGGGGATGTTAGGGGGGGATGTTAGGGGGGGATGTTAGGGGGGGATGTTAGGGGGGATGTTAGGGGGGGATGTTAGGGGGGGATGTTAGGGCCGGGGGGTGGTTATGGCCGGCGGGGGTTAGGTTACGTTAATTTTTTTTAAATTTCAATTTTTCGAAAATTTTCGAAAAATCGAAAAACGTGGGAAATCGTCCAAAAAGCGCACAAAACCAAAAATTTTTGAAAAATTCTGAATTCAAATTTTTTTTCGAAAATATTTAGTTTTCTTCGCGTTTCATGCCATTTACAGCCACTTTTAATTTTTTGAAAATTTCGAAAATTTTTGAAAATTTTAATTTTTTCGAAAAATCGAAAAACGTGGGAAATCGTCCATAAAGCGCACAAAACCAAAAATTTTTGAAAAATTCTGAATTCAAAATTTTTTTCGAAAATTTCGAAAATCTTTAGTTTTCTTCGCGTTTCATGCCATTTACAGCAACTTTTAATTTTTTGAAAATTTTTGAAAATTTTTGAAAATTTCAATTTTTTCGAAAATTTTCTGAAATTTCGAAAAAAGGGAAATCGTCGAAAATGCTAGGTTAGGTTAGGTTAGGTTAGGTTAGGTTAGGTTAGGTTAGGTTAGGTTAGGTTAGGTTAGGTTAGGTTAGGTTAGGTTAGGTTAGGTTAGGTTAGGTTAGGTTAGGTTAGGTTAGGTTAGGTTAGGTTAGGTTAGGTTAGGTTAGGTTAGGTTAGGTATGGTTAGGTTAGGTTAGGTTAGGTTAGGTTAGGTTAGGTTAGGTTAGGTTAGGTTAGGTTAGGTTAGGTTAGGTTAGGTTAGGTTATTTTTTTAAATTTTCAATTTTTCGAAAATTTTCGAAAAATCGAAAAACGTGGGAAATCGTCCAAAAAGCGCACAAAACCAAAAATTTTTGAAAAATTCTGAATTCAAAATTTTTTTCGAAAATTTCGAAAATATTTAGTTTTCTTCGCGTTTCATGCCATTTACAGCCACTTTTAATTTTTTGAAAATTTCGAAAATTTTTGAAAATTTTAATTTTTTCGAAAATTTTCGAAAAATCGAAAAACGTGGGAAATCGTCCATAAAGCGCAGAAAACCAAAAAATTTTCAAAAATTCTGAATTCAAAATTTTTTTCGAAAATTTCGAAAATCTTTAGTTTTCTTCGCGTTTCATGCCATTTACAGCAACTTTTAATTTTTTGAAAATTTTTGAAAATTTTTGAAAATTTCAATTTTTTCGAAAATTTTCTGAAATTTCGAAAAAAGGGAAATCGTCGAAAATGCTAGGTTAGGTTAGGTTAGGTTAAGTAAGGTTAGGTTAGGTTAGGTTAGGATAGGTTAGGTTAGGTTAGGTTAGGTTAGGTTAGGTTAGGTTAGGTTAGGTTAGGTTAGGTTAGGTTAGGTTAGGTTAGGTTAGGTTAGGTTAGGTTAGGTTAGGTTAGGTTAGGTTAGGTTAGGTTAGGTTAGGTTAGGTTAGGTTAGGTTAGGTTAGGTATGGTTAGGTTAGGTTAGGTTAGGTTAGGTTAGGTTAGGTTAGGTTAGGTTAGGTTAGGTTAGGTTAGGTTAGGTTATTTTTTTAAATTTTCAATTTTTCGAAAATTTTCGAAAAATCGAAAAACGTGGGAAATCGTCCAAAAAGCGCACAAAACCAAAAATTTTTGAAAAATTCTGAATTCAAAATTTTTTTCGAAAATTTCGAAAATATTTAGTTTTCTTCGCGTTTCATGCCATTTACAGCCACTTTTAATTTTTTGAAAATTTCGAAAATTTTTGAAAATTTTAATTTTTTCGAAAAATCGAAAAACGTGGGAAATCGTCCATAAAGCGCAGAAAACCAAAAAATTTTCAAAAATTCTGAATTCAAAATTTTTTTCGAAAATTTCGAAAATCTTTAGTTTTCTTCGCGTTTCATGCCATTTACAGCAACTTTTAATTTTTTGAAAATTTTTGAAAATTTCAATTTTTTCGAAAATTTTCTGAAATTTCGAAAAAAGGGAAATCGTCGAAAATGCTAGGTTAGGTTAGGTTAGGTTAAGTAAGGTTAGGTTAGGTTAGGTTAGGATAGGTTAGGTTAGGTTAGGTTAGGTTAGGTTAGGTTAGGTTAGGTTAGGTTAGGTTAGGTTAGGTTAGGTTAGGTTAGGTTAGGTTAGGTTAGGTTAGGTTAGGTTAGGTTAGGTTAGGTTAGGTTAGGTTAGGTTAGGTTAGGTATGGTTAGGTTAGGTTAGGTTAGGTTAGGTTAGGTTAGGTTAGGTTAGGTTAGGTTAGGTTAGGTTATTTTTTTAAATTTTCAATTTTTCGAAAATTTTCGAAAAATCGAAAAACGTGGGAAATCGTCCAAAAAGCGCACAAAACCAAAAATTTTTGAAAAATTCTGAATTCAAAATTTTTTTCGAAAATTTCGAAAATATTTAGTTTTCTTCGCGTTTCATGCCATTTACAGCCACTTTTAATTTTTTGAAAATTTCGAAAATTTTTGGAAATTTTAATTTTTTCGAAAAATCGAAAAACGTGGGAAATCGTCCATAAAGCGCAGAAAACCAAAAAATTTTCAAAAATTCTGAATTCAAAATTTTTTTCGAAAATTTCGAAAATCTTTAGTTTTCTTCGCGTTTCATGCCATTTACAGCAACTTTTAATTTTTTGAAAATTTTTGAAAATTTCAATTTTTTCGAAAATTTTCTGAAATTTCGAAAAAAGGGAAATCGTCGAAAATGCTAGGTTAGGTTAGGTTAGGTTAAGTAAGGTTAGGTTAGGTTAGGTTAGGATAGGTTAGGTTAGGTTAGGTTAGGTTAGGTTAGGTTAGGTTAGGTTAGGTTAGGTTAGGTTAGGTTAGGTTAGGTTAGGTTAGGTTAGGTTAGGTTAGGTTAGGTTAGGTTAGGTTAGGTTAGGTTAGGTTAGGTTAGGTTAGGTTAGGTTAGGTTAGGTTAGGTTAGGTTAGGTATGGTTAGGTTAGGTTAGGTTAGGTTAGGTTAGGTTAGGTTAGGTTAGGTTAGGTTAGGTTATTTTTTTAAATTTTCAATTTTTCGAAAATTTTCGAAAAATCGAAAAACGTGGGAAATCGTCCAAAAAGCGCACAAAACCAAAAATTTTTGAAAAATTCTGAATTCAAAATTTTTTTCGAAAATTTCGAAAATATTTAGTTTTCTTCGCGTTTCATGCCATTTACAGCCACTTTTAATTTTTTGAAAATTTCGAAAATTTTTGAAAATTTTAATTTTTTCGAAAATTTTCGAAAAATCGAAAAACGTGGGAAATCGTCCATAAAGCGCAGAAAACCAAAAAATTTTCAAAAATTCTGAATTCAAAATTTTTTTCGAAAATTTCGAAAATCTTTAGTTTTCTTCGCGTTTCATGCCATTTACAGCAACTTTTAATTTTTTGAAAATTTTTGAAAATTTTTGAAAATTTCAATTTTTTCGAAAATTTTCTGAAATTTCGAAAAAAGGGAAATCGTCGAAAATGCTAGGTTAGGTTAGGTTAGGTTAAGTAAGGTTAGGTTAGGTTAGGTTAGGATAGGTTAGGTTAGGTTAGGTTAGGTTATGTTAGGTTAGGTTAGGTTAGGTTAGGTTAGGTTAGGTTAGGTTAGGTTAGGTTAGGTTAGGTTAGGTTAGGTTAGGTTAGGTTAGGTTAGGTTAGGTTAGGTTAGGTTAGGTTAGGTTAGGTTAGGTTAGGTTAGGTTAGGTTAGGTTAGGTTAGGTTAGGTTAGGTTAGGTTAGGTATGGTTAGGTTAGGTTAGGTTAGGTTAGGTTAGGTTAGGTTAGGTTAGGTTAGGTTAGGTTAGGTTAGGTTATTTTTTTAAATTTTCAATTTTTCGAAAATTTTCGAAAAATCGAAAAACGTGGGAAATCGTCCAAAAAGCGCACAAAACCAAAAATTTTTGAAAAATTCTGAATTCAAAATTTTTTTCGAAAATTTCGAAAATATTTAGTTTTCTTCGCGTTTCATGCCATTTACAGCCACTTTTAATTTTTTGAAAATTTCGAAAATTTTTGAAAATTTTAATTTTTTCGAAAAATCGAAAAACGTGGGAAATCGTCCATAAAGCGCAGAAAACCAAAAAATTTTCAAAAATTCTGAATTCAAAATTTTTTTCGAAAATTTCGAAAATCTTTAGTTTTCTTCGCGTTTCATGCCATTTACAGCAACTTTTAATTTTTTGAAAATTTTTGAAAATTTTTGAAAATTTCAATTTTTTCGAAAATTTTCTGAAATTTCGAAAAAAGGGAAATCGTCGAAAATGCTAGGTTAGGTTAGGTTAGGTTAAGTAAGGTTAGGTTAGGTTAGGTTAGGATAGGTTAGGTTAGGTTAGGTTAGGTTAGGTTAGGTTAGGTTAGGTTAGGTTAGGTTAGGTTAGGTTAGGTTAGGTTAGGTTAGGTTAGGTTAGGTTAGGTTAGGTTAGGTTAGGTTAGGTTAGGTTAGGTTAGGTTAGGTTAGGTTAGGTTAGGTTAGGTTAGGTTAGGTTAGGTATGGTTAGGTTAGGTTAGGTTAGGTTAGGTTAGGTTAGGTTAGGTTAGGTTAGGTTAGGTTAGGTTATTTTTTTAAATTTTCAATTTTTCGAAAATTTTCGAAAAATCGAAAAACGTGGGAAATCGTCCAAAAAGCGCACAAAACCAAAAATTTTTTAAAAATTCTGAATTCAAAATTTTTTTCGAAAATTTCCAAAATATTTAGTTTTCTTCGCGTTTCATGCCATTTACAGCCACTTTTAATTTTTTGAAAATTTCGAAAATTTTTGAAAATTTTAATTTTTTCGAAAATTTTCGAAAAATCGAAAAACTTGGGAAATCGTCCATAAAGCGCAGAAAACCAAAAAAATTTCAAAAATTCTGAATTCAAATTTTTTTTCGAAAATTTCGAAAATCTTTAGTTTTCTTCGCGTTTCATGCAATTTACAGAAACTTTTAATTTTTTGAAACTTTTTGAAAATTTTCGGAAATTTCGAAAAAAGGGAAATCGTCGAAAATGGTAGGTTAGGTTAGGTTAGGTTAGGTTAGGTTAGGTTAGGTTAGGTTAGGTTAGGTTAGGTTAGGTTAGGTTAGGTTAGGTTAGGTTAGGTTAGGTTAGGTTAGGTTAGGTTAGGTTAGGTTAGGTTAGGTTAGGTTAGGTTAGGTTAGGTTAGGTTAGGTTAGGTATGGTTAGGTTAGGTTAGGTTAGGTTAGGTTAGGTTAGGTTAGGTTAGGTTAGGTTAGGTTAGGTTAGGTTATTTTTTTAAATTTTCAATTTTTCGAAAATTTTCGAAAAATCGAAAAACGTGGGAAATCGTCCAAAAAGCGCACAAAACCAAAAATTTTTGAAAAATTCTGAATTCAAAATTTTTTTCGAAAATTTCGAAAATATTTAGTTTTCTTCGCGTTTCATGCCATTTACAGCCACTTTTAATTTTTTGAAAATTTCGAAAATTTTTGAAAATTTTAATTTTTTCGAAAATTTTCGAAAAATCGAAAAACGTGGGAAATCGTCCATAAAGCGCAGAAAACCAAAAAATTTTCAAAAATTCTGAATTCAAAATTTTTTTCGAAAATTTCGAAAATCTTTAGTTTTCTTCGCGTTTCATGCCATTTACAGCAACTTTTAATTTTTTGAAAATTTTTGAAAATTTTTGAAAATTTCAATTTTTTCGAAAATTTTCTGAAATTTCGAAAAAAGGGAAATCGTCGAAAATGCTAGGTTAGGTTAGGTTAGGTTAAGTAAGGTTAGGTTAGGTTAGGTTAGGATAGGTTAGGTTAGGTTAGGTTAGGTTAGGTTAGGTTAGGTTAGGTTAGGTTAGGTTAGGTTAGGTTAGGTTAGGTTAGGTTAGGTTAGGTTAGGTTAGGTTAGGTTAGGTTAGGTTAGGTTAGGTTAGGTTAGGTTAGGTTAGGTTAGGTTAGGTTAGGTATGGTTAGGTTAGGTTAGGTTAGGTTAGGTTAGGTTAGGTTAGGTTAGGTTAGGTTAGGTTAGGTTAGGTTAGGTTATTTTTTTAAATTTTCAATTTTTCGAAAATTTTCGAAAAATCGAAAAACGTGGGAAATCGTCCAAAAAGCGCACAAAACCAAAAATTTTTGAAAAATTCTGAATTCAAAATTTTTTTCGAAAATTTCGAAAATATTTAGTTTTCTTCGCGTTTCATGCCATTTACAGCCACTTTTAATTTTTTGAAAATTTCGAAAATTTTTGAAAATTTTAATTTTTTCGAAAAATCGAAAAACGTGGGAAATCGTCCATAAAGCGCAGAAAACCAAAAAATTTTCAAAAATTCTGAATTCAAATTTTTTTTCGAAAATTTCGAAAATCTTTAGTTTTCTTCGCGTTTCATGCCATTTACAGCAACTTTTAATTTTTTGAAAATTTTTGAAAATTTCAATTTTTTCGAAAATTTTCTGAAATTTCGAAAAAAGGGAAATCGTCGAAAATGCTAGGTTAGGTTAGGTTAGGTTAAGTAAGGTTAGGTTAGGTTAGGTTAGGATAGGTTAGGTTAGGTTAGGTTAGGTTAGGTTAGGTTAGGTTAGGTTAGGTTAGGTTAGGTTAGGTTAGGTTAGGTTAGGTTAGGTTAGGTTAGGTTAGGTTAGGTTAGGTTAGGTTAGGTTAGGTTAGGTTAGGTTAGGTTAGGTATGGTTAGGTTAGGTTAGGTTAGGTTAGGTTAGGTTAGGTTAGGTTAGGTTAGGTTAGGTTAGGTTAGGTTATTTTTTTAAATTTTCAATTTTTCGAAAATTTTCGAAAAATCGAAAAACATGGGAAATCGTCCAAAAGCGCACAAAACCAAAATTTTTGAAAAATTCTGAATTCAAAATTTTTTTCGAAAATTTCGAAAATATTTAGTTTTCTTCGCGTTTCATGCCATTTACAGCCACTTTTAATTTTTTGAAAATTTCGAAAATTTTTGGAAATTTTAATTTTTTCGAAAAATCGAAAAACGTGGGAAATCGTCCATAAAGCGCAGAAAACCAAAAAATTTTCAAAAATTCTGAATTCAAAATTTTTTTCGAAAATTTCGAAAATCTTTAGTTTTCTTCGCGTTTCATGCCATTTACAGCAACTTTTAATTTTTTGAAAATTTTTGAAAATTTCAATTTTTTCGAAAATTTTCTGAAATTTCGAAAAAAGGGAAATCGTCGAAAATGCTAGGTTAGGTTAGGTTAGGTTAAGTAAGGTTAGGTTAGGTTAGGTTAGGATAGGTTAGGTTAGGTTAGGTTAGGTTAGGTTAGGTTAGGTTAGGTTAGGTTAGGTTAGGTTAGGTTAGGTTAGGTTAGGTTAGGTTAGGTTAGGTTAGGTTAGGTTAGGTTAGGTTAGGTTAGGTTAGGTTAGGTTAGGTTAGGTTAGGTTAGGTTAGGTATGGTTAGGTTAGGTTAGGTTAGGTTAGGTTAGGTTAGGTTAGGTTAGGTTAGGTTAGGTTAGGTTAGGTTATTTTTTTAAATTTTCAATTTTTCGAAAATTTTCGAAAAATCGAAAAACGTGGGAAATCGTCCAAAAAGCGCACAAAACCAAAAATTTTTGAAAAATTCTGAATTCAAAATTTTTTTCGAAAATTTCGAAAATATTTAGTTTTCTTCGCGTTTCATGCCATTTACAGCCACTTTTAATTTTTTGAAAATTTCGAAAATTTTTGAAAATTTTAATTTTTTCGAAAATTTTCGAAAAATCGAAAAACGTGGGAAATCGTCCATAAAGCGCAGAAAACCAAAAAATTTTCAAAAATTCTGAATTCAAAATTTTTTTCGAAAATTTCGAAAATCTTTAGTTTTCTTCGCGTTTCATGCCATTTACAGCAACTTTTAATTTTTTGAAAATTTTTGAAAATTTTTGAAAATTTCAATTTTTTCGAAAATTTTCTGAAATTTCGAAAAAAGGGAAATCGTCGAAAATGCTAGGTTAGGTTAGGTTAGGTTAAGTAAGGTTAGGTTAGGTTAGGTTAGGATAGGTTAGGTTAGGTTAGGTTAGGTTATGTTAGGTTAGGTTAGGTTAGGTTAGGTTAGGTTAGGTTAGGTTAGGTTAGGTTAGGTTAGGTTAGGTTAGGTTAGGTTAGGTTAGGTTAGGTTAGGTTAGGTTAGGTTAGGTTAGGTTAGGTTAGGTTAGGTTAGGTTAGGTTAGGTTAGGTTAGGTTAGGTTAGGTTAGGTTAGGTATGGTTAGGTTAGGTTAGGTTAGGTTAGGTTAGGTTAGGTTAGGTTAGGTTAGGTTAGGTTAGGTTAGGTTATTTTTTAAATTTTCAATTTTTCGAAAATTTTCGAAAAATCGAAAAACGTGGGAAATCGTCCAAAAAGCGCACAAAACCAAAAATTTTTGAAAAATTCTGAATTCAAAATTTTTTTCGAAAATTTCGAAAATATTTAGTTTTCTTCGCGTTTCATGCCATTTACAGCCACTTTTAATTTTTTGAAAATTTCGAAAATTTTTGAAAATTTTAATTTTTTCGAAAAATCGAAAAACGTGGGAAATCGTCCATAAAGCGCAGAAAACCAAAAAATTTTCAAAAATTCTGAATTCAAAATTTTTTTCGAAAATTTCGAAAATCTTTAGTTTTCTTCGCGTTTCATGCCATTTACAGCAACTTTTAATTTTTTGAAAATTTTTGAAAATTTTTGAAAATTTCAATTTTTTCGAAAATTTTCTGAAATTTCGAAAAAAGGGAAATCGTCGAAAATGCTAGGTTAGGTTAGGTTAGGTTAAGTAAGGTTAGGTTAGGTTAGGTTAGGATAGGTTAGGTTAGGTTAGGTTAGGTTAGGTTAGGTTAGGTTAGGTTAGGTTAGGTTAGGTTAGGTTAGGTTAGGTTAGGTTAGGTTAGGTTAGGTTAGGTTAGGTTAGGTTAGGTTAGGTTAGGTTAGGTTAGGTTAGGTTAGGTTAGGTTAGGTTAGGTTAGGTTAGGTTAGGTTAGGTTAGGTATGGTTAGGTTAGGTTAGGTTAGGTTAGGTTAGGTTAGGTTAGGTTAGGTTAGGTTAGGTTAGGTTATTTTTTTAAATTTTCAATTTTTCGAAAATTTTCGAAAAATCGAAAAACGTGGGAAATCGTCCAAAAAGCGCACAAAACCAAAATTTTTTTAAAAATTCTGAATTCAAAATTTTTTTCGAAAATTTCCAAAATATTTAGTTTTCTTCGCGTTTCATGCCATTTACAGCCACTTTTAATTTTTTGAAAATTTCGAAAATTTTTGAAAATTTTAATTTTTTCGAAAATTTTCGAAAAATCGAAAAACTTGGGAAATCGTCCATAAAGCGCAGAAAACCAAAAAAATTTCAAAAATTCTGAATTCAAATTTTTTTTCGAAAATTTCGAAAATCTTTAGTTTTCTTCGCGTTTCATGCAATTTACAGAAACTTTTAATTTTTTGAAACTTTTTGAAAATTTTCGGAAATTTCGAAAAAAGGGAAATCGTCGAAAATGGTAGGTTAGGTTAGGTTAGGTTAGGTTAGGTTAGGTTAGGTTAGGTTAGGTTAGGTTAGGTTAGGTTAGGTTAGGTTAGGTTAGGTTAGGTTAGGTTAGGTTAGGTTAGGTTAGGTTAGGTTAGGTTAGGTTAGGTTAGGTTAGGTTAGGTTAGGTTAGGTTAGGTTAGGTATGGTTAGGTTAGGTTAGGTTAGGTTAGGTTAGGTTAGGTTAGGTTAGGTTAGGTTAGGTTAGGTTAGGTTATTTTTTTAAATTTTCAATTTTTCGAAAATTTTCGAAAAATCGAAAAACGTGGGAAATCGTCCAAAAAGCGCACAAAACCAAAAATTTTTGAAAAATTCTGAATTCAAAATTTTTTCGAAAATTTCGAAAATATTTAGTTTTCTTCGCGTTTCATGCCATTTACAGCCACTTTTAATTTTTTGAAAATTTCGAAAATTTTTGAAAATTTTAATTTTTTCGAAAATTTTCGAAAAATCGAAAAACGTGGGAAATCGTCCATAAAGCGCAGAAAACCAAAAAATTTCCAAAAATTCTGAATTCAAAATTTTTTTCGAAAATTTCGAAAATCTTTAGTTTTCTTCGCGTTTCATGCCATTTACAGCAACTTTTAATTTTTTGAAAATTTTTGAAAATTTTTGAAAATTTCAATTTTTTCGAAAATTTTCTGAAATTTCGAAAAAAGGGAAATCGTCGAAAATGCTAGGTTAGGTTAGGTTAGGTTAAGTAAGGTTAGGTTAGGTTAGGTTAGGATAGGTTAGGTTAGGTTAGGTTAGGTTAGGTTAGGTTAGGTTAGGTTAGGTTAGGTTAGGTTAGGTTAGGTTAGGTTAGGTTAGGTTAGGTTAGGTTAGGTTAGGTTAGGTTAGGTTAGGTTAGGTTAGGTTAGGTTAGGTTAGGTTAGGTTAGGTTAGGTTAGGTTAGGTTAGGTTAGGTATGGTTAGGTTAGGTTAGGTTAGGTTAGGTTAGGTTAGGTTAGGTTAGGTTAGGTTAGGTTAGGTTATTTTTTTAAATTTTCAATTTTTCGAAAATTTTCGAAAAATCGAAAAACGTGGGAAATCGTCCAAAAAGCGCACAAAACCAAAAATTTTTGAAAAATTCTGAATTCAAAATTTTTTTCGAAAATTTCGAAAATATTTAGTTTTCTTCGCGTTTCATGCCATTTACAGCCACTTTTAATTTTTTGAAAATTTCGAAAATTTTTGAAAATTTTAATTTTTTCGAAAATTTTCGAAAAATCGAAAAACTTGGGAAATCGTCCATAAAGCGCAGAAAACCAAAAAAATTTCAAAAATTCTGAATTCAAATTTTTTTTCGAAAATTTCGAAAATCTTTAGTTTTCTTCGCGTTTCATGCAATTTACAGCAACTTTTAATTTTTTGAAACTTTTTGAAAATTTTCGGAAATTTCGAAAAAAGGGAAATCGTCGAAAATGGTAGGTTAGGTTAGGTTAGGTTAGGTTAGGTTAGGTTAGGTTAGGTTAGGTTAGGTTAGGTTAGGTTAGGTTAGGTTAGGTTAGGTTAGGTTAGGTTAGGTTAGGTTAGGTTAGGTAGGTTAGGTTAGGTTAGGTTAGGTTAGGTTAGGTTAGGTTAGGTTAGGTATGGTTAGGTTAGGTTAGGTTAGGTTAGGTTAGGTTAGGTTAGGTTAGGTTAGGTTAGGTTAGGTTAGGTTAGGTTAGGTTATTTTTTTAAATTTTCAATTTTTCGAAAATTTTCGAAAAATCGAAAAACGTGGGAAATCGTCCAAAAAGCGCACAAAACCAAAAATTTTTGAAAAATTCTGAATTCAAAATTTTTTTCGAAAATTTCGAAAATATTTAGTTTTCTTCGCGTTTCATGCCATTTACAGCCACTTTTAATTTTTTGAAAATTTCGAAAATTTTTGAAAATTTTAATTTTTTCGAAAATTTTCGAAAAATCGAAAAACGTGGGAAATCGTCCATAAAGCGCAGAAAACCAAAAAATTTTCAAAAATTCTGAATTCAAAATTTTTTTCGAAAATTTCGAAAATCTTTAGTTTTCTTCGCGTTTCATGCCATTTACAGCAACTTTTAATTTTTTGAAAATTTTTGAAAATTTTTGAAAATTTCAATTTTTTCGAAAATTTTCTGAAATTTCGAAAAAAGGGAAATCGTCGAAAATGCTAGGTTAGGTTAGGTTAGGTTAAGTAAGGTTAGGTTAGGTTAGGTTAGGATAGGTTAGGTTAGGTTAGGTTAGGTTAGGTTAGGTTAGGTTAGGTTAGGTTAGGTTAGGTTAGGTTAGGTTAGGTTAGGTTAGGTTAGGTTAGGTTAGGTTAGGTTAGGTTAGGTTAGGTTAGGTTAGGTTAGGTTAGGTTAGGTTAGGTTAGGTTAGGTTAGGTTAGGTTAGGTTAGGTATGGTTAGGTTTAGGTTAGGTTAGGTTAGGTTAGGTTAGGTTAGGTTAGGTTAGGTTAGGTTAGGTTAGGTTAGGTTATTTTTTTAAATTTTCAATTTTTCGAAAATTTTCGAAAAATCGAAAAACGTGGGAAATCGTCCAAAAAGCGCACAAAACCAAAAATTTTTGAAAAATTCTGAATTCAAAATTTTTTTCGAAAATTTCGAAAATATTTAGTTTTCTTCGCGTTTCATGCATTTACAGCCACTTTAATTTTTTGAAAATTTCGAAAATTTTTGAAAATTTTAATTTTTCGAAAATTTTCGAAAATCGAAAAACGTGGGAAATCGTCCATAAAGCGCAGAAAACCAAAAAATTTTCAAAAATTCTGAATTCAAAATTTTTTTCGAAAATTTCGAAAATCTTTAGTTTTCTTCGCGTTTCATGCCATTTACAGCAACTTTTAATTTTTTGAAAATTTTTGAAATTTTTGAAAATTTCAATTTTTCGAAATTTTCTGAAATTTCGAAAAAAGGGAAATCGTCGAAAATGCTAGGTTAGGTTAGGTTAGGTTAAGTAAGGTTAGGTTAGGTTAGGTTAGGATAGGTTAGGTTAGGTTAGGTTAGGTTAGGTTAGGTTAGGTTAGGTTAGGTTAGGTTAGGTTAGGTTAGGTTAGGTTAGGTTAGGTTAGGTTAGGTTAGGTTAGGTTAGGTTAGGTTAGGTTAGGTTAGGTTAGGTTAGGTTAGGTTAGGTTAGGTTAGGTTAGGTTAGGTTAGGTTAGGTATGGTTAGGTTAGGTTAGGTTAGGTTAGGTTAGGTTAGGTTAGGTTAGGTTAGGTTAGGTTAGGTTATTTTTTTAAATTTTCAATTTTTCGAAAATTTTCGAAAAATCGAAAACGTGGGAAATCGTCCAAAAAGCGCACAAACCAAAAATTTTTGAAAATTCTGAATTCAAATTTTTTTTCGAAAATTTCGAAAATATTTAGTTTCTTCGCGTTTCATGCCATTTACAGCCACTTTTAATTTTTGAAATTTCGAAAATTTTGAAAATTTAATTTTTTCGAAAATTTTCGAAAAATCGAAAACGTGGAAATCGTCCATAAAGCGCAGAAAACCAAAAAATTTTCAAAAATTCTGAATTCAAAATTTTTTTCGAAAATTTCGAAAATCTTTAGTTTTCTTCGCGTTTCATGCCATTTACAGCAACTTTTAATTTTTTGAAAATTTTTGAAAATTTTTGAAAATTTCAATTTTTTCGAAAATTTCTGAAATTTCGAAAAAGGGAAATCGTCGAAAATGCTAGGTTAGGTTAGGTTAGGTTAAGTAAGGTTAGGTTAGGTTAGGTTAGGATAGGTTAGGTTAGGTTAGGTTAGGTTAGGTTAGGTTAGGTTAGGTTAGGTTAGGTTAGGTTAGGTTAGGTTAGGTTAGGTTAGGTTAGGTTAGGTTAGGTTAGGTTAGGTTAGGTTAGGTTAGGTTAGGTTAGGTTAGGTTAGGTTAGGTTAGGTTAGGTTAGGTTAGGTTAGGTTAGGTTAGGTTAGGTATGGTAGGTTAGGTAGGTTAGGTTAGGTTAGGTTAGGTTTAGGTTAGGTTGGTTAGGTTAGGTTATTTTTTTAAATTTTCAATTTTTCGAAAATTTTCGAAAATCGAAAAACGTGGGAAATCGTCCAAAAAGCGCACAAAACCAAAAATTTTTTAAAATTCTGAATTCAAATTTTTTTTCGAAAATTTCGAAAATATTTAGTTTTCTTCGCGTTTCATGCCATTTACAGCCACTTTTAATTTTTTGAAAATTTCGAAAATTTTTGAAAATTTTAATTTTTTCGAAAATTTTCGAAAAATCGAAAAACTTGGGAATCGTCCATAAAGCGCAGAAAACCAAAAAAATTTCAAAATTCTGAATTCAAATTTTTTTTCGAAAATTTCGAAAATCTTTAGTTTTCTTCGCGTTTCATGCAATTTACAGCAACTTTTAATTTTTTGAAACTTTTTGAAAATTTTCGGAAATTTCGAAAAAAGGGAAATCGTCGAAAATGGTAGGTTAGGTTAGGTTAGGTTAGGTTAGGTTAGGTTAGGTTAGGTTAGGTTAGGTTAGGTTAGGTTAGGTTAGGTTAGGTTAGGTTAGGTTAGGTTAGGTTAGGTTAGGTTAGGTTAGGTTAGGTTAGGTTAGGTTAGGTTAGGTTAGGTTAGGTTAGGTATGGTTAGGTTAGGTTAGGTTAGGTTAGGTTAGGTTAGGTTAGGTTAGGTTAGGTTAGGTTAGGTTAGGTTAGGTTATTTTTTTAAATTTTCAATTTTTCGAAAATTTTCGAAAATCGAAAAACGTGGGAAATCGTCCAAAAAGCGCACAAAACCAAAAATTTTTGAAAATTCTGAATTCAAAAATTTTTTTCGAAAATTTCGAAAATATTTAGTTTTCTTCGCGTTTCATGCCATTTACAGCCACTTTTAATTTTTTGAAAATTTCGAAAATTTTGAAAATTTTAATTTTTCGAAAATTTTCGAAAAATCGAAAAACGTGGGAAATCGTCCATAAAGCGCAGAAAACCAAAAAATTTTCAAAAATTCTGAATTCAAAATTTTTTTCGAAAATTTCGAAAATCTTTAGTTTTCTTCGCGTTTCATGCCATTTACAGCAACTTTAATTTTTGAAAATTTTGAAAATTTTTGAAAATTTCAATTTTTCGAAAATTTTCTGAAATTTCGAAAAAGGGAAATCGTCGAAAATGCTAGGTTAGGTTAGGTTAGGTTAAGTAAGGTTAGGTTAGGTTAGGTTAGGATAGGTTAGGTTAGGTTAGGTTAGGTTAGGTTAGGTTAGGTTAGGTTAGGTTAGGTTAGGTTAGGTTAGGTTAGGTTAGGTTAGGTTAGGTTAGGTGTTAGGTTAGGTTAGGTTAGGTTAGGTTAGGTTAGGTTAGGTTAGGTTAGGTTAGGTTAGGTTAGGTTAGGTTAGGTTAGGTTAGGTTAGGTTAGGTTAGGTTAGGTATGGTTAGGTTAGGTTAGGTTAGGTTAGGTTAGGTTAGGTTAGGTTAGGTTAGGTTAGGTTAGGTTAGGTTATTTTTTTAAATTTTCAATTTTTCGAAAATTTTCGAAAAATCGAAAAACGTGGGAAATCGTCCAAAAAGCGCACAAAACCAAAATTTTTGAAAAATTCTGAATTCAAAATTTTTTTCGAAAATTTCGAAAATATTTAGTTTTCTTCGCGTTTCATGCCATTTACAGCCACTTTTAATTTTTGAAAATTTCGAAAATTTTTGAAAATTTTAATTTTTTCGAAAATTTTCGAAAAATCGAAAAACTTGGAAATCGTCCATAAAGCGCAGAAAACCAAAAAAATTTCAAAAATTCTGAATTCAAATTTTTTTTCGAAAATTTCGAAAATCTTTAGTTTTCTTCGCGTTTCATGCAATTTACAGCAACTTTTAATTTTTTGAAACTTTTTGAAAATTTTCGGAAATTTCGAAAAAAGGGAAATCGTCGAAAATGGTAGGTTAGGTTAGGTTAGGTTAGGTTAGGTTAGGTTAGGTTAGGTTAGGTTAGGTTAGGTTAGGTTAGGTTAGGTTAGGTTAGGTTAGGTTAGGTTAGGTTAGGTTAGGTTAGGTTAGGTTAGGTTAGGTTAGGTTAGGTTAGTTAGGTTAGGTTAGGTTAGGTTAGGTTAGGTATGGTTAGGTTAGGTTAGGTTAGGTTAGGTTAGGTTAGGTTAGGTTAGGTTAGGTTAGGTTAGGTTAGGTTAGGTTAGGTTAGGTTATTTTTTTAAATTTTCAATTTTTCGAAAATTTTCGAAAAATCGAAAAACGTGGGAAATCGTCCAAAAAGCGCACAAAACCAAAAATTTTTGAAAAATTCTGAATTCAAAATTTTTTTCGAAAATTTCGAAAATATTTAGTTTTCTTCGCGTTTCATGCCATTTACAGCCACTTTAATTTTTTGAAAATTTCGAAAATTTTTGAAAATTTTAATTTTTTCGAAAATTTTCGAAAAATCGAAAAACGTGGAAATCGTCCATAAAGCGCAGAAAACAAAAAATTTTCAAAAATTCTGAATTCAAAATTTTTTTCGAAAATTTCGAAAATCTTTAGTTTTCTTCGCGTTTCATGCCATTTACAGCAACTTTTAATTTTTTGAAAATTTTTGAAAATTTCAATTTTTTCGAAAATTTTCTGAAATTTCGAAAAAAGGGAAATCGTCGAAAATGCTAGGTTAGGTTAGGTTAGGTTAAGTAAGGTTAGGTTAGGTTAGGTTAGGATAGGTTAGGTTAGGTTAGGTTAGGTTAGGTTAGGTTAGGTTAGGTTAGGTTAGGTTAGGTTAGGTTAGGTTAGGTTAGGTTAGGTTAGGTTAGGTTAGGTTAGGTTAGGTTAGGTTAGGTTAGGTTAGGTTAGGTTAGGTTAGGTTAGGTTAGGTTAGGTTAGGTATGGTTAGGTTAGGTTAGGTTAGGTTAGGTTAGGTTAGGTTAGGTTAGGTTAGGTTAGGTTAGGTTAGGTTAGGTTATTTTTTTAAATTTTCAATTTTTCGAAAATTTTCGAAAAATCGAAAAACGTGGGAAATCGTCCAAAAAGCGCACAAAACCAAAAATTTTTGAAAAATTCTGAATTCAAAATTTTTTTCGAAAATTTCGAAAATATTTAGTTTTCTTCGCGTTTCATGCCATTTACAGCCACTTTTAATTTTTTGAAAATTTCGAAAATTTTTGAAAATTTTAATTTTTTCGAAAATTTTCGAAAAATCGAAAAACGTGGGAAATCGTCCATAAAGCGCAGAAAACCAAAAAATTTTCAAAAATTCTGAATTCAAAATTTTTTTCGAAAATTTCGAAAATCTTTAGTTTTCTTCGCGTTTCATGCCATTTACAGCAACTTTTAATTTTTTGAAAATTTTTGAAAATTTTTGAAAATTTCAATTTTTTCGAAAATTTTCTGAAATTTCGAAAAAAGGGAAATCGTCGAAAATGCTAGGTTAGGTTAGGTTAGGTTAAGTAAGGTTAGGTTAGGTTAGGTTAGGATAGGTTAGGTTAGGTTAGGTTAGGTTAGGTTAGGTTAGGTTAGGTTAGGTTAGGTTAGGTTAGGTTAGGTTAGGTTAGGTTAGGTTAGGTTAGGTTAGGTTAGGTTAGGTTAGGTTAGGTTAGGTTAGGTTAGGTTAGGTTAGGTTAGGTTAGGTTAGGTTAGGTTAGGTTAGGTTAGGTTAGGTATGGTTAGGTTAGGTTAGGTTAGGTTAGGTTAGGTTAGGTTAGGTTAGGTTAGGTTAGGTTAGGTTATTTTTTTAAATTTTCAATTTTTCGAAAATTTTCGAAAAATCGAAAAACGTGGGAAATCGTCCAAAAAGCGCACAAAACCAAAAATTTTTGAAAAATTCTGAATTCAAATTTTTTTTCGAAAATTTCGAAAATATTTAGTTTTCTTCGCGTTTCATGCCATTTACAGCCACTTTTAATTTTTTGAAAATTTCGAAAATTTTTGAAAATTTTAATTTTTTCGAAAAATCGAAAAACGTGGGAAATCGTCCATAAAGCGCAGAAAACCAAAAAATTTTCAAAAATTCTGAATTCAAAATTTTTTTCGAAAATTTCGAAAATCTTTAGTTTTCTTCGCGTTTCATGCCATTTACAGCAACTTTTAATTTTTTGAAAATTTTTGAAAATTTTTGAAAATTTCAATTTTTTCGAAAATTTTCTGAAATTTCGAAAAAAGGGAAATCGTCGAAAATGCTAGGTTAGGTTAGGTTAGGTTAAGTAAGGTTAGGTTAGGTTAGGTTAGGATAGGTTAGGTTAGGTTAGGTTAGGTTAGGTTAGGTTAGGTTAGGTTAGGTTAGGTTAGGTTAGGTTAGGTTAGGTTAGGTTAGGTTAGGTTAGGTTAGGTTAGGTTAGGTTAGGTTAGGTTAGGTTAGGTTAGGTTAGGTTAGGTTAGGTTAGGTTAGGTTAGGTATGGTTAGGTTAGGTTATGTTAGGTTAGGTTAGGTTAGGTTAGGTTAGGTTAGGTTAAGTTAGGTTATTTTTTTAAATTTTCAATTTTTCGAAAATTTTCGAAAAATCGAAAAACGTGGGAAATCGTCCAAAAAGCGCACAAAACCAAAAATTTTTGAAAAATTCTGAATTCAAAATTTTTTTCGAAAATTTCGAAAATATTTAGTTTTCTTCGCGTTTCATGCCATTTACAGCCACTTTTAATTTTTTGAAAATTTCGAAAATTTTTGAAAATTTTAATTTTTTCGAAAATTTTCGAAAAATCGAAAAACGTGGGAAATCGTCCATAAAGCGCAGAAAACCAAAAAATTTTCAAAAATTCTGAATTCAAAATTTTTTTCGAAAATTTCGAAAATCTTTAGTTTTCTTCGCGTTTCATGCCATTTACAGCAACTTTTAATTTTTTGAAAATTTTTGAAAATTTTTGAAAATTTCAATTTTTTCGAAAATTTTCTGAAATTTCGAAAAAAGGGAAATCGTCGAAAATGCTAGGTTAGGTTAAGTAAGGTTAGGTTAGGTTAGGTTAGGATAGGTTAGGTTAGGTTAGGTTAGGTTAGGTTAGGTTAGGTTAGGTTAGGTTAGGTTAGGTTAGGTTAGGTTAGGTTAGGTTAGGTTAGGTTAGGTTAGGTTAGGTTAGGTTAGGTTAGGTTAGGTTAGGTTAGGTTAGGTTAGGTTAGGTTAGGTTAGGTTAGGTTAGGTTAGGTTAGGTTAGGTTAGGTTAGGTTAGGTTAGGTATGGTTAGGTTAGGTTAGGTTAGGTTAGGTTAGGTTAGGTTAGGTTAGGTTAGGTTAGGTTAGGTTATTTTTTTAAATTTTCAATTTTTCGAAAATTTTCGAAAAATCGAAAAACGTGGGAAATCGTCCAAAAAGCGCACAAAACCAAAAATTTTTGAAAAATTCTGAATTCAAAATTTTTTTCGAAAATTTCGAAAATATTTAGTTTTCTTCGCGTTTCATGCCATTTACAGCCACTTTTAATTTTTTGAAAATTTCGAAAATTTTTGAAAATTTTAATTTTTTCGAAAATTTTCGAAAAATCGAAAAACTTGGGAAATCGTCCATAAAGCGCAGAAAACCAAAAAAATTTCAAAAATTCTGAATTCAAATTTTTTTTCGAAAATTTCGAAAATCTTTAGTTTTCTTCGCGTTTCATGCAATTTACAGCAACTTTTAATTTTTTGAAACTTTTTGAAAATTTTCGGAAATTTCGAAAAAAGGGAAATCGTCGAAAATGGTAGGTTAGGTTAGGTTAGGTTAGGTTAGGTTAGGTTAGGTTAGGTTAGGTTAGGTTAGGTTAGGTTAGGTTAGGTTAGGTTAGGTTAGGTTAGGTTAGGTTAGGTTAGGTTAGGTTAGGTTAGGTTAGGTTAGGTTAGGTTAGGTTAGGTATGGTTAGGTTAGGTTAGGTTAGGTTAGGTTAGGTTAGGTTAGGTTAGGTTAGGTTAGGTTAGGTTAGGTTAGGTTATTTTTTTAAATTTTCAATTTTTCGAAAATTTTCGAAAAATCGAAAAACGTGGGAAATCGTCCAAAAAGCGCACAAAACCAAAAATTTTTGAAAAATTCTGAATTCAAAATTTTTTTCGAAAATTTCGAAAATATTTAGTTTTCTTCGCGTTTCATGCCATTTACAGCCACTTTTAATTTTTTGAAAATTTCGAAAATTTTTGAAAATTTTAATTTTTTCGAAAATTTTCGAAAAATCGAAAAACGTGGGAAATCGTCCATAAAGCGCAGAAAACCAAAAAATTTTCAAAAATTCTGAATTCAAAATTTTTTTCGAAAATTTCGAAAATCTTTAGTTTTCTTCGCGTTTCATGCCATTTACAGCAACTTTTAATTTTTTGAAAATTTTTGAAAATTTTTGAAAATTTCAATTTTTTCGAAAATTTTCTGAAATTTCGAAAAAAGGGAAATCGTCGAAAATGCTAGGTTAGGTTAGGTTAGGTTAAGTAAGGTTAGGTTAGGTTAGGTTAGGATAGGTTAGGTTAGGTTAGGTTAGGTTAGGTTAGGTTAGGTTAGGTTAGGTTAGGTTAGGTTAGGTTAGGTTAGGTTAGGTTAGGTTAGGTTAGGTTAGGTTAGGTTAGGTTAGGTTAGGTTAGGTTAGGTTAGGTTAGGTTAGGTTAGGTTAGGTTAGGTTAGGTTAGGTTAGGTTAGGTTAGGTTAGGTTAGGTATGGTTAGGTTAGGTTAGGTTAGGTTAGGTTAGGTTAGGTTAGGTTAGGTTAGGTTAGGTTAGGTTATTTTTTTAAATTTTCAATTTTTCGAAAATTTTCGAAAAATCGAAAAACGTGGGAAATCGTCCAAAAAGCGCACAAAACCAAAAATTTTTTAAAAATTCTGAATTCAAAATTTTTTTCGAAAATTTCGAAAATATTTAGTTTTCTTCGCGTTTCATGCCATTTACAGCCACTTTTAATTTTTTGAAAATTTCGAAAATTTTTGAAAATTTTAATTTTTTCGAAAATTTTCGAAAAATCGAAAAACTTGGGAAATCGTCCATAAAGCGCAGAAAACCAAAAAAATTTCAAAAATTCTGAATTCAAATTTTTTTTCGAAAATTTCGAAAATCTTTAGTTTTCTTCGCGTTTCATGCAATTTACAGCAACTTTTAATTTTTTGAAACTTTTTGAAAATTTTCGGAAATTTCGAAAAAAGGGAAATCGTCGAAAATGGTAGGTTAGGTTAGGTTAGGTTAGGTTAGGTTAGGTTAGGTTAGGTTAGGTTAGGTTAGGTTAGGTTAGGTTAGGTTAGGTTAGGTTAGGTTAGGTTAGGTTAGGTTAGGTTAGGTTAGGTTAGGTTAGGTTAGGTTAGGTTAGGTTAGGTTAGGTTAGGTTAGGTATGGTTAGGTTAGGTTAGGTTAGGTTAGGTTAGGTTAGGTTAGGTTAGGTTAGGTTAGGTTAGGTTAGGTTAGGTTATTTTTTTAAATTTTCAATTTTTCGAAAATTTTCGAAAAATCGAAAAACGTGGGAAATCGTCCAAAAAGCGCACAAAACCAAAAATTTTTGAAAAATTCTGAATTCAAAATTTTTTTCGAAAATTTCGAAAATATTTAGTTTTCTTCGCGTTTCATGCCATTTACAGCCACTTTTAATTTTTTGAAAATTTCGAAAATTTTTGAAAATTTTAATTTTTTCGAAAATTTTCGAAAAATCGAAAAACGTGGGAAATCGTCCATAAAGCGCAGAAAACCAAAAAATTTTCAAAAATTCTGAATTCAAAATTTTTTTCGAAAATTTCGAAAATCTTTAGTTTTCTTCGCGTTTCATGCCATTTACAGCAACTTTTAATTTTTTGAAAATTTTTGAAAATTTTTGAAAATTTCAATTTTTTCGAAAATTTTCTGAAATTTCGAAAAAAGGGAAATCGTCGAAAATGCTAGGTTAGGTTAGGTTAGGTTAAGTAAGGTTAGGTTAGGTTAGGTTAGGATAGGTTAGGTTAGGTTAGGTTAGGTTAGGTTAGGTTAGGTTAGGTTAGGTTAGGTTAGGTTAGGTTAGGTTAGGTTAGGTTAGGTTAGGTTAGGTTAGGTTAGGTTAGGTTAGGTTAGGTTAGGTTAGGTTAGGTTAGGTTAGGTTAGGTTAGGTTAGGTTAGGTTAGGTTAGGTTAGGTTAGGTTAGGTATGGTTAGGTTAGGTTAGGTTAGGTTAGGTTAGGTTAGGTTAGGTTAGGTTAGGTTAGGTTAGGTTAGGTTATTTTTTTAAATTTTCAATTTTTCGAAAATTTTCGAAAAATCGAAAAACGTGGGAAATCGTCCAAAAAGCGCACAAAACCAAAAATTTTTGAAAAATTCTGAATTCAAAATTTTTTTCGAAAATTTCGAAAATATTTAGTTTTCTTCGCGTTTCATGCCATTTACAGCCACTTTTAATTTTTTGAAAATTTCGAAAATTTTTGAAAATTTTAATTTTTTCGAAAATTTTCGAAAAATCGAAAAACTTGGGAAATCGTCCATAAAGCGCAGAAAACCAAAAAAATTTCAAAAATTCTGAATTCAAATTTTTTTTCGAAAATTTCGAAAATCTTTAGTTTTCTTCGCGTTTCATGCAATTTACAGCAACTTTTAATTTTTTGAAACTTTTTGAAAATTTTCGGAAATTTCGAAAAAAGGGAAATCGTCGAAAATGGTAGGTTAGGTTAGGTTAGGTTAGGTTAGGTTAGGTTAGGTTAGGTTAGGTTAGGTTAGGTTAGGTTAGGTTAGGTTAGGTTAGGTTAGGTTAGGTTAGGTTAGGTTAGGTTAGGTTAGGTTAGGTTAGGTTAGGTTAGGTTAGGTTAGGTTAGGTTAGGTTAGGTTAGGTATGGTTAGGTTAGGTTAGGTTAGGTTAGGTTAGGTTAGGTTAGGTTAGGTTAGGTTAGGTTAGGTTAGGTTAGGTTAGGTTAGGTTATTTTTTTAAATTTTCAATTTTTCGAAAATTTTCGAAAAATCGAAAAACGTGGGAAATCGTCCAAAAAGCGCACAAAACCAAAAATTTTTGAAAAATTCTGAATTCAAAATTTTTTTCGAAAATTTCGAAAATATTTAGTTTTCTTCGCGTTTCATGCCATTTACAGCCACTTTTAATTTTTTGAAAATTTCGAAAATTTTTGAAAATTTTAATTTTTTCGAAAATTTTCGAAAAATCGAAAAACGTGGGAAATCGTCCATAAAGCGCAGAAAACCAAAAAATTTTCAAAAATTCTGAATTCAAAATTTTTTTCGAAAATTTCGAAAATCTTTAGTTTTCTTCGCGTTTCATGCCATTTACAGCAACTTTTAATTTTTTGAAAATTTTTGAAAATTTTTGAAAATTTCAATTTTTTCGAAAATTTTCTGAAATTTCGAAAAAAGGGAAATCGTCGAAAATGCTAGGTTAGGTTAGGTTAGGTTAAGTAAGGTTAGGTTAGGTTAGGTTAGGATAGGTTAGGTTAGGTTAGGTTAGGTTAGGTTAGGTTAGGTTAGGTTAGGTTAGGTTAGGTTAGGTTAGGTTAGGTTAGGTTAGGTTAGGTTAGGTTAGGTTAGGTTAGGTTAGGTTAGGTTAGGTTAGGTTAGGTTAGGTTAGGTTAGGTTAGGTTAGGTTAGGTTAGGTATGGTTAGGTTAGGTTAGGTTAGGTTAGGTTAGGTTAGGTTAGGTTAGGTTAGGTTAGGTTAGGTTAGGTTAGGTTATTTTTTTAAATTTTCAATTTTTCGAAAATTTTCGAAAAATCGAAAAACGTGGGAAATCGTCCAAAAAGCGCACAAAACCAAAAATTTTTGAAAAATTCTGAATTCAAAATTTTTTTCGAAAATTTCGAAAATATTTAGTTTTCTTCGCGTTTCATGCCATTTACAGCCACTTTTAATTTTTTGAAAATTTCGAAAATTTTTGAAAATTTTAATTTTTTCGAAAATTTTCGAAAAATCGAAAAACGTGGGAAATCGTCCATAAAGCGCAGAAAACCAAAAAATTTTCAAAAATTCTGAATTCAAAATTTTTTTCGAAAATTTCGAAAATCTTTAGTTTTCTTCGCGTTTCATGCCATTTACAGCAACTTTTAATTTTTTGAAAATTTTTGAAATTTTTTGAAAATTTCAATTTTTTCGAAAATTTTCTGAAATTTCGAAAAAAGGGAAATCGTCGAAAATGCTAGGTTAGGTTAGGTTAGGTTAAGTAAGGTTAGGTTAGGTTAGGTTAGGATAGGTTAGGTTAGGTTAGGTTAGGTTAGGTTAGGTTAGGTTAGGTTAGGTTAGGTTAGGTTAGGTTAGGTTAGGTTAGGTTAGGTTAGGTTAGGTTAGGTTAGGTTAGGTTAGGTTAGGTTAGGTTAGGTTAGGTTAGGTTAGGTTAGGTTAGGTTAGGTTAGGTTAGGTTAGGTTAGGTATGGTTAGGTTAGGTTAGGTTAGGTTAGGTTAGGTTAGGTTAGGTTAGGTTAGGTTAGGTTATTTTTTTAAATTTTCAATTTTTCGAAAATTTTCGAAAAATCGAAAAACGTGGGAAATCGTCCAAAAAGCGCACAAAACCAAAAATTTTTGAAAAATTCTGAATTCAAATTTTTTTTCGAAAATTTCGAAAATATTTAGTTTTCTTCGCGTTTCATGCCATTTACAGCCACTTTTAATTTTTTGAAAATTTCGAAAATTTTTGAAAATTTTAATTTTTTCGAAAAATCGAAAAACGTGGGAAATCGTCCATAAAGCGCAGAAAACCAAAAAATTTTCAAAAATTCTGAATTCAAAATTTTTTTCGAAAATTTCGAAAATCTTTAGTTTTCTTCGCGTTTCATGCCATTTACAGCAACTTTTAATTTTTTGAAAATTTTTGAAAATTTTTGAAAATTTCAATTTTTTCGAAAATTTTCTGAAATTTCGAAAAAAGGGAAATCGTCGAAAATGCTAGGTTAGGTTAGGTTAGGTTAAGTAAGGTTAGGTTAGGTTAGGTTAGGATAGGTTAGGTTAGGTTAGGTTAGGTTAGGTTAGGTTAGGTTAGGTTAGGTTAGGTTAGGTTAGGTTAGGTTAGGTTAGGTTAGGTTAGGTTAGGTTAGGTTAGGTTAGGTTAGGTTAGGTTAGGTTAGGTTAGGTTAGGTTAGGTTAGGTTAGGTTAGGTTAGGTTAGGTTAGGTATGGTTAGGTTAGGTTATGTTAGGTTAGGTTAGGTTAGGTTAGGTTAGGTTAGGTTAAGTTAGGTTATTTTTTTAAATTTTCAATTTTTCGAAAATTTTCGAAAAATCGAAAAACGTGGGAAATCGTCCAAAAAGCGCACAAAACCAAAAATTTTTGAAAAATTCTGAATTCAAAATTTTTTTCGAAAATTTCGAAAATATTTAGTTTTCTTCGCGTTTCATGCCATTTACAGCCACTTTTAATTTTTTGAAAATTTCGAAAATTTTTGAAAATTTTAATTTTTTCGAAAATTTTCGAAAAATCGAAAAACGTGGGAAATCGTCCATAAAGCGCAGAAAACCAAAAAATTTTCAAAAATTCTGAATTCAAAATTTTTTTCGAAAATTTCGAAAATCTTTAGTTTTCTTCGCGTTTCATGCCATTTACAGCAACTTTTAATTTTTTGAAAATTTTTGAAAATTTTTGAAAATTTCAATTTTTTCGAAAATTTTCTGAAATTTCGAAAAAAGGGAAATCGTCGAAAATGCTAGGTTAGGTTAGGTTAGGTTAAGTAAGGTTAGGTTAGGTTAGGTTAGGATAGGTTAGGTTAGGTTAGGTTAGGTTAGGTTAGGTTAGGTTAGGTTAGGTTAGGTTAGGTTAGGTTAGGTTAGGTTAGGTTAGGTTAGGTTAGGTTAGGTTAGGTTAGGTTAGGTTAGGTTAGGTTAGGTTAGGTTAGGTTAGGTTAGGTTAGGTTAGGTTAGGTTAGGTTAGGTTAGGTTAGGTTAGGTTAGGTTAGGTATGGTTAGGTTAGGTTAGGTTAGGTTAGGTTAGGTTAGGTTAGGTTAGGTTAGGTTAGGTTAGGTTAGGTTATTTTTTTAAATTTTCAATTTTTCGAAAATTTTCGAAAAATCGAAAAACGTGGGAAATCGTCCAAAAAGCGCACAAAACCAAAAATTTTTGAAAAATTCTGAATTCAAAATTTTTTTCGAAAATTTCGAAAATATTTAGTTTTCTTCGCGTTTCATGCCATTTACAGCCACTTTTAATTTTTTGAAAATTTCGAAAATTTTTGAAAATTTTAATTTTTTCGAAAATTTTCGAAAAATCGAAAAACTTGGGAAATCGTCCATAAAGCGCAGAAAACCAAAAAAATTTCAAAAATTCTGAATTCAAATTTTTTTTCGAAAATTTCGAAAATCTTTAGTTTTCTTCGCGTTTCATGCAATTTACAGCAACTTTTAATTTTTTGAAACTTTTTGAAAATTTTCGGAAATTTCGAAAAAAGGGAAATCGTCGAAAATGGTAGGTTAGGTTAGGTTAGGTTAGGTTAGGTTAGGTTAGGTTAGGTTAGGTTAGGTTAGGTTAGGTTAGGTTAGGTTAGGTTAGGTTAGGTTAGGTTAGGTTAGGTTAGGTTAGGTTAGGTTAGGTTAGGTTAGGTTAGGTTAGGTTAGGTTAGGTTAGGTATGGTTAGGTTAGGTTAGGTTAGGTTAGGTTAGGTTAGGTTAGGTTAGGTTAGGTTAGGTTAGGTTAGGTTAGGTTATTTTTTTAAATTTTCAATTTTTCGAAAATTTTCGAAAAATCGAAAAACGTGGGAAATCGTCCAAAAAGCGCACAAAACCAAAAATTTTTGAAAAATTCTGAATTCAAAATTTTTTTCGAAAATTTCGAAAATATTTAGTTTTCTTCGCGTTTCATGCCATTTACAGCCACTTTTAATTTTTTGAAAATTTCGAAAATTTTTGAAAATTTTAATTTTTTCGAAAATTTTCGAAAAATCGAAAAACGTGGGAAATCGTCCATAAAGCGCAGAAAACCAAAAAATTTTCAAAAATTCTGAATTCAAAATTTTTTTCGAAAATTTCGAAAATCTTTAGTTTTCTTCGCGTTTCATGCCATTTACAGCAACTTTTAAATTTTTGAAAATTTTTGAAAAATTTTGAAAATTTCAATTTTTTCGAAAATTTTCTGAAATTTCGAAAAAAGGGAAATCGTCGAAAATGCTAGGTTAGGTTAGGTTAAGTAAGGTTAGGTTAGGTTAGGTTAGGATAGGTTAGGTTAGGTTAGGTTAGGTTAGGTTAGGTTAGGTTAGGTTAGGTTAGGTTAGGTTAGGTTAGGTTAGGTTAGGTTAGGTTAGGTTAGGTTAGGTTAGGTTAGGTTAGGTTAGGTTAGGTTAGGTTAGGTTAGGTTAGGTTAGGTTAGGTTAGGTTAGGTTAGGTTAGGTTAGGTTAGGTTAGGTTAGGTTAGGTTAGGTTAGGTTAGGTTAGGTATGGTTAGGTTAGGTTAGGTTAGGTTAGGTTAGGTTAGGTTAGGTTAGGTTAGGTTAGGTTAGGTTAGGTTATTTTTTTAAATTTTCAATTTTTCGAAAATTTTCGAAAAATCGAAAAACGTGGGAAATCGTCCAAAAAGCGCACAAAACCAAAAATTTTTGAAAAATTCTGAATTCAAAATTTTTTTCGAAAATTTCGAAAATATTTAGTTTTCTTCGCGTTTCATGCCATTTACAGCCACTTTTAATTTTTTGAAAATTTCGAAAATTTTTGAAAATTTTAATTTTTTCGAAAATTTTCGAAAAATCGAAAAACTTGGGAAATCGTCCATAAAGCGCAGAAAACCAAAAAAATTTCAAAAATTCTGAATTCAAATTTTTTTTCGAAAATTTCGAAAATCTTTAGTTTTCTTCGCGTTTCATGCAATTTACAGCAACTTTTAATTTTTTGAAACTTTTTGAAAATTTTCGGAAATTTCGAAAAAAGGGAAATCGTCGAAAATGGTAGGTTAGGTTAGGTTAGGTTAGGTTAGGTTAGGTTAGGTTAGGTTAGGTTAGGTTAGGTTAGGTTAGGTTAGGTTAGGTTAGGTTAGGTTAGGTTAGGTTAGGTTAGGTTAGGTTAGGTTAGGTTAGGTTAGGTATGGTTAGGTTAGGTTATGTTAGGTTAGGTTAGGTTAGGTTAGGTTAGGTTAGGTTAAGTTAGGTTATTTTTTTAAATTTTCAATTTTTCGAAAATTTTCGAAAAATCGAAAAACGTGGGAAATCGTCCAAAAAGCGCACAAAACCAAAAATTTTTGAAAAATTCTGAATTCAAAATTTTTTTCGAAAATTTCGAAAATATTTAGTTTTCTTCGCGTTTCATGCCATTTACAGCCACTTTTAATTTTTTGAAAATTTCGAAAATTTTTGAAAATTTTAATTTTTTCGAAAATTTTCGAAAAATCGAAAAACGTGGGAAATCGTCCATAAAGCGCAGAAAACCAAAAAATTTTCAAAAATTCTGAATTCAAAATTTTTTTCGAAAATTTCGAAAATCTTTAGTTTTCTTCGCGTTTCATGCCATTTACAGCAACTTTTAATTTTTTGAAAATTTTTGAAAATTTTTGAAAATTTCAATTTTTTCGAAAATTTTCTGAAATTTCGAAAAAAGGGAAATCGTCGAAAATGCTAGGTTAGGTTAGGTTAGGTTAAGTAAGGTTAGGTTAGGTTAGGTTAGGATAGGTTAGGTTAGGTTAGGTTAGGTTAGGTTAGGTTAGGTTAGGTTAGGTTAGGTTAGGTTAGGTTAGGTTAGGTTAGGTTAGGTTAGGTTAGGTTAGGTTAGGTTAGGTTAGGTTAGGTTAGGTTAGGTTAGGTTAGGTTAGGTTAGGTTAGGTTAGGTTAGGTTAGGTTAGGTTAGGTATGGTTAGGTTAGGTTAGGTTAGGTTAGGTTAGGTTAGGTTAGGTTAGGTTAGGTTAGGTTAGGTTAGGTTAGGTTAGGTTATTTTTTTAAATTTTCAATTTTTCGAAAATTTTCGAAAAATCGAAAAACGTGGGAAATCGTCCTAAAAGCGCACAAAACCAAAAATTTTTGAAAAATTCTGAATTTAAAATTTTTTTCGAAAACTTCGAAAATATTTAGTTTTCTTCGCGTTTCATGCCATTTACAGCCACTTTTAATTTTTTGAAAATTTCGAAAATTTTTGAAAATTTTAATTTTTTCGAAAATTTTCGAAAAATCGAAAAACGTGGGAAATCGTCCATAAAGCGCAGAAAACCAAAAAATTTTCAAAAATTCTGAATTCAAAATTTTTTTCGAAAATTTCGAAAATCTTTAGTTTTCTTCGCGTTTCATGCCATTTACAGCAACTTTTGATTTTTTGAAAATTTTTGAAAAATTTTGAAAATTTCAATTTTTTCGAAAATTTTCTGAAATTTCGAAAAAAGGGAAATCGTCGAAAATGCTAGGTTAGGTTAGGTTAGGTTAAGTAAGGTTAGGTTAGGTTAGGTTAGGATAGGTTAGGTTAGGTTAGGTTAGGTTAGGTTAGGTTAGGTTAGGTTAGGTTAGGTTAGGTTAGGTTAGGTTAGGTTAGGTTAGGTTAGGTTAGGTTAGGTTAGGTTAGGTTAGGTTAGGTTAGGTTAGGTTAGGTTAGGTTAGGTTAGGTTAGGTTAGGTTAGGTTAGGTTAGGTTAGGTTAGGTTAGGTTAGGTATGGTTAGGTTAGGTTAGGTTAGGTTAGGTTAGGTTAGGTTAGGTTAGGTTAGGTTAGGTTAGGTTAGGTTATTTTTTTAAATTTTCAATTTTTCGAAAATTTTCGAAAAATCGAAAAACGTGGGAAATCGTCCAAAAAGCGCACAAAACCAAAAATTTTTGAAAAATTCTGAATTCAAAATTTTTTTCGAAAATTTCGAAAATATTTAGTTTTCTTCGCGTTTCATGCCATTTACAGCCACTTTTAATTTTTTGAAAATTTTTGAAAATTTTTGAAAATTTCAATTTTTTCGAAAATTTTCTGAAATTTCGAAAAAAGGGAAATCGTCGAAAATGCTAGGTTAGGTTAGGTTAGGTTAAGTAAGGTTAGGTTAGGTTAGGTTAGGATAGGTTAGGTTAGGTTAGGTTAGGTTAGGTTAGGTTAGGTTAGGTTAGGTTAGGTTAGGTTAGGTTAGGTTAGGTTAGGTTAGGTTAGGTTAGGTTAGGTTAGGTTAGGTTAGGTTAGGTTAGGTTAGGTTAGGTTAGGTTAGGTTAGGTTAGGTTAGGTTAGGTTAGGTTAGGTTAGGTTAGGTATGGTTAGGTTAGGTTAGGTTAGGTTAGGTTAGGTTAGGTTAGGTTAGGTTAGGTTAGGTTAGGTTAGGTTATTTTTTTAAATTTTCAATTTTTCGAAAATTTTCGAAAAATCGAAAAACGTGGGAAATCGTCCAAAAAGCGCACAAAACCAAAAATTTTTGAAAAATTCTGAATTCAAAATTTTTTCGAAAATTTCGAAAATATTTAGTTTTCTTCGCGTTTCATGCCATTTACAGCCACTTTTAATTTTTTGAAAATTTCGAAAATTTTTGAAAATTTTTGAAAATTTTAATTTTTTCGAAAATTTTCGAAAAATCGAAAAACTTGGGAAATCGTCCATAAAGCGCAGAAAACCAAAAAAATTTCAAAAATTCTGAATTCAAATTTTTTTTCGAAAATTTCGAAAATCTTTAGTTTTCTTCGCGTTTCATGCAATTTACAGCAACTTTTAATTTTTTGAAACTTTTTGAAAATTTTCGGAAATTTCGAAAAAAGGGAAATCGTCGAAAATGGTAGGTTAGGTTAGGTTAGGTTAGGTTAGGTTAGGTTAGGTTAGGTTAGGTTAGGTTAGGTTAGGTTAGGTTAGGTTAGGTTAGGTTAGGTTAGGTTAGGTTAGGTTAGGTTAGGTTAGGTTAGGTTAGGTTAGGTTAGGTATGGTTAGGTTAGGTTAGGTTAGGTTAGGTTAGGTTAGGTTAGGTTAGGTTAGGTTAGGTTAGGTTAGGTTAGGTTAGGTTAGGTTAGGTTAGGTTATTTTTTTAAATTTTCAATTTTTCGAAAATTTTCGAAAAATCGAAAAACGTGGGAAATCGTCCAAAAAGCGCACAAAACCAAAAATTTTTGAAAAATTCTGAATTCAAAATTTTTTTCGAAAATTTCGAAAATCTTTAGTTTTCTTCGCGTTTCATGCCATTTACAGCCACTTTTAATTTTTTGAAAATTTTAATTTTTTCGAAAATTTTCGAAAAATCGAAAAACGTGGGAAATCGTCCATAAAGCGCAGAAAACCAAAAAATTTTCAAAAATTCTGAATTCAAAATTTTTTTCGAAAATTTCGAAAATCTTTAGTTTTCTTCGCGTTTCATGCCATTTACAGCAACTTTTAATTTTTTGAAAATTTTTGAAAATTTTTGAAAATTTCAATTTTTTCGAAAATTTTCTGAAATTTCGAAAAAAGGGAAATCGTCGAAAATGCTAGGTTAGGTTAGGTTAGGTTAAGTAAGGTTAGGTTAGGTTAGGTTAGGATAGGTTAGGTTAGGTTAGGTTAGGTTAGGTTAGGTTAGGTTAGGTTAGGTTAGGTTAGGTTAGGTTAGGTTAGGTTAGGTTAGGTTAGGTTAGGTTAGGTTAGGTTAGGTTAGGTTAGGTTAGGTTAGGTTAGGTTAGGTTAGGTTAGGTTAGGTTAGGTTAGGTTAGGTTAGGTTAGGTTAGGTTAGGTTAGGTTAGGTTAGGTTAGGTATGGTTAGGTTAGGTTAGGTTAGGTTAGGTTAGGTTAGGTTAGGTTAGGTTAGGTTAGGTTAGGTTAGGTTAGGTTAGGTAAGGTTAGGTTAGGTTATTTTTTTAAATTTTCAATTTTTCGAAAATTTTCGAAAAATCGAAAAACGTGGGAAATCGTCCAAAAAGCGCACAAAACCAAAAATTTTTGAAAAATTCTGAATTCAAAATTTTTTTCGAAAATTTCGAAAATATTTAGTATTCTTCGCGTTTCATGCCATTTACAGCCACTTTTAATTTTTTGAAAATTTCGAAAATTTTTGAAAATTTTAATTTTTTCGAAAATTTTCGAAAAATCGAAAAACGTGGGAAATCGTCCATAAAGCGCAGAAAACCAAAAAATTTTCAAAAATTCTGAATTCAAAATTTTTTTCGAAAATTTCGAAAATCTTTAGTTTTCTTCGCGTTTCATGCCATTTACAGCAACTTTTAATTTTTTGAAAATTTTTGAAAATTTTTGAAAATTTCAATTTTTTCGAAAATTTTCTGAAATTTCGAAAAAAGGGAAATCGTCGAAAATGCTAGGTTAGGTTAGGTTAGGTTAAGTAAGGTTAGGTTAGGTTAGGTTAGGATAGGTTAGGTTAGGTTAGGTTAGGTTAGGTTAGGTTAGGTTAGGTTAGGTTAGGTTAGGTTAGGTTAGGTTAGGTTAGGTTAGGTTAGGTTAGGTTAGGTTAGGTTAGGTTAGGTTAGGTTAGGTTAGGTTAGGTTAGGTTAGGTTAGGTTAGGTTAGGTTAGGTTAGGTTAGGTTAGGTTAGGTTAGGTTAGGTATGGTTAGGTTAGGTTAGGTTAGGTTAGGTTAGGTTAGGTTAGGTTAGGTTAGGTTAGGTTAGGTTATTTTTTTAAATTTTCAATTTTTCGAAAATTTTCGAAAAATCGAAAAACGTGGGAAATCGTCCAAAAAGCGCACAAAACCAAAAATTTTTGAAAAATTCTGAATTCAAAATTTTTTTCGAAAATTTCGAAAATATTTAGTTTTCTTCGCGTTTCATGCCATTTACAGCCACTTTTAATTTTTTGAAAATTTCGAAAATTTTTGAAAATTTTAATTTTTTCGAAAATTTTCGAAAAATCGAAAAACTTGGGAAATCGTCCATAAAGCGCAGAAAACCAAAAAAATTTCAAAAATTCTGAATTCAAATTTTTTTTCGAAAATTTCGAAAATCTTTGGTTTTCTTCGCGTTTCATGCAATTTACAGCAACTTTTAATTTTTTGAAACTTTTTGAAAATTTTCGGAAATTTCGAAAAAAGGGAAATCGTCGAAAATGGTAGGTTAGGTTAGGTTAGGTTAGGTTAGGTTAGGTTAGGTTAGGTTAGGTTAGGTTAGGTTAGGTTAGGTTAGGTTAGGTTAGGTTAGGTTAGGTTAGGTTAGGTTAGGTTAGGTTAGGTTAGGTTAGGTTAGGTTAGGTTAGGTTAGGTTAGGTTAGGTTAGGTTAGGTTATTTTTTTAAATTTTCAATTTTTCGAAAATTTTCGAAAAATCGAAAAACGTGGGAAATCGTCCAAAAAGCGCACAAAACCAAAAAATTTTGAAAAATTCTGAATTCAAAATTTTTTTCGAAAATTTCGAAAATATTTAGTTTTCTTCGCGTTTCATGCCATTTACAGCCACTTTTAATTTTTTGAAAATTTCGAAAATTTTTGAAAATTTTAATTTTTTCGAAAATTTTCGAAAAATCGAAAAACTTGGGAAATCGTCCATAAAGCGCAGAAAACCAAAAAATTTTCAAAAATTCTGAATTCAAATTTTTTTTCGAAAATTTCGAAAATCTTTAGTTTTCTTCGCGTTTCATGCAATTTACAGCAACTTTTAATTTTTTGAAACTTTTTGAAAATTTTCGGAAATTTCGAAAAATGGGAAATCGTCGAAAATGGTAGGTTAGGTTAGGTTAGGTTAGGTTAGGTTAGGTTAGGTTAGGTTAGGTTAGGTTAGGTTAGGTTAGGTTAGGTTAGGTTAGGTTAGGTTAGGTTAGGTTAGGTTAGGTTAGGTTAGGTATGGTTAGGTTAGGTTAGGTTAGGTTAGGTTAGGTTAGGTTAGGTTAGGTTAGGTTAGGTTAGGTTAGGTTAGGTAAGGTTAGGTTAGGTTATTTTTTTAAATTTTCAATTTTTCGAAAATTTTCGAAAAATCGAAAAACGTGGGAAATCATCCAAAAAGCGCACAAAACCAAAAATTTTTGAAAAATTCTGAATTCAAAATTTTTTTCGAAAATTTCGAAAATATTTAGTTTTCTTCGCGTTTCATGCCATTTACAGCCACTTTTAATTTTTTGAAAATTTCGAAAATTTTTGAAAATTTTAATTTTTTCGAAAATTTTCGAAAAATCGAAAAACTTGGGAAATCGTCCATAAAGCGCAGAAAACCAAAAAATTTTCAAAAATTCTGAATTCAAATTTTTTTTCGAAAATTTCGAAAATCTTTAGTTTTCTTCGCGTTTCATGCAATTTACAGCAACTTTTAATTTTTTGAAACTTTTTGAAAATTTTCGGAAATTTCGAAAAAAGGGAAATCGTCGAAAATGGTAGGTTAGGTTAGGTTAGGTTAGGTTAGGTTAGGTTAGGTTAGGTTAGGTTAGGTTAGGTTAGGTTAGGTTAGGTTAGGTTAGGTTAGGTTAGGTTAGGTTAGGTTAGGTTAGGTTAGGTTAGGTTAGGTTAGGTTAGGTTAGGTTAGGTATGGTTAGGTTAGGTTAGGTTAGGTTAGGTTAGGTTAGGTTAGGTTAGGTTAGGTTAGGTTAGGTTAGGTTAGGTTAGGTTATTTTTTTAAATTTTCAATTTTTCGAAAATTGTCGAAAAATCGAAAAACGTGGGAAATCGTCCAAAAAGCGCACAAAACCAAAAATTTTTGAAAAATTCTGAATTCAAAATTTTTTTCGAAAATTTCGAAAATATTTAGTTTTCTTCGCGTTTCATGCCATTTACAGCCACTTTTAATTTTTTGAAAATTTCGAAAATTTTTGAAAATTTTAATTTTTTCGAAAATTTTCGAAAAATCGAAAAACTTGGGAAATCGTCTATAAAGCGCAGAAAACCAAAAAATTTTCAAAAATTCTGAATTCAAATTTTTTTTCGAAAATCTTTAGTTTTCTTCGCGTTTCATGCAATTTACAGCAACTTTTAATTTTTTGAAACTTTTTGAAAATTTTCGGAAATTTCGAAAAAAGGGAAATCGTCGAAAATGGTAGGTTAGGTTAGGTTAGGTTAGGTTAGGTTAGGTTAGGTTAGGTTAGGTTAGGTTAGGTTAGGTTAGGTTAGGTTAGGTTAGGTTAGGTTAGGTTAGGTTAGGTTAGGTTAGGTTAAATTAGGTTAGGTTAGGTTAGGTTAGGTTAGGTATGGTTAGGTTAGGTTAGGTTAGGTTAGGTTAGGTTAGGTTAGGTTAGGTTAGGTTAGGTTAGGTTAGGTTAGGTTAGGTTAGGTTATTTTTTTAAATTTTCAATTTTTCGAAAATTTTCGAAAAATCGAAAAACGTGGGAAATTGTCCAAAAAGCGCACAAAACCAAAAATTTTTGAAAAATTCTGAATTCAAAATTTTTTTCGAAAATTTCGAAAATATTTAGTTTTCTTCGCGTTTCATGCCATTTACAGAAACTTTTAATTTTTTGAAAATTTCGAAAATTTTTGAAAATTTTAATTTTTTCGAAAATTTTCGAAAAATCGAAAAACTTGGGAAATCGTCCATAAAGCGCAGAAAACCAAAAAATTTTCAAAAATTCTGAATTCAAATTTTTTTTCGAAAATTTCGAAAATCTTTAGTTTTCTTCGCGTTTCATGCAATTTACAGCAACTTTTAATTTTTTGAAACTTTTTGAAAATTTTCGGAAATTTTGAAAAAAGGGAAATCGTCGAAAATGGTAGGTTAGGTTAGGTTAGGTTAGGTTAGGTTAGGTTAGGTTAGGTTAGGTTAGGTTAGGTTAGGTTAGGTTAGGTTAGGTTAGGTTAGGTTATGTTAGGTTAGGTTAGGTTAGGTTAGGTTAGGTTAGGTTTGGTTAGGTTAGGTTACGTTAGGTTAGGTTAGGTTAGGTTAGGTTACGTTAGGTTAGGTTAGGTTAGGTTAGGTTAGGTTAGGTTATTTTTTTAAATTTTCAATTTTTCGAAAATTTTCGAAAAATCGAAAAACGTGGGAAATCGTCCAAAAAGCGCACAAAACCAAAAATTTTTGAAAAATTCTGAATTCAAAATTTTTTTCGAAAATTTCGAAAATATTTAGTTTTCTTCGCGTTTCATGCCATTTACAGCCACTTTTAATTTTTTGAAAATTTCGAAAAATTTTGAAAATTTTAATTTTTTCGAAAATTTTCGAAAAATCGAAAAACGTGGGAAATCGTCCATAAAGCGCAGAAAACCAAAAAAATTTCAAAAATTCTGAATTCAATTTTTTTTTCGAAAATTTCGAAAATCTTTAGTTTTCTTCGCGTTTCATGCCATATACAGCAACTTTTAATTTTTTGAAAATTTTTGAAAATTTCAATTTTTTCGGAAATTTTCGGAAATTTCGAAAAACGGGAAATCGTCGAATAAGCTAGGTTAGGTTAGGTTAATTTAGGTTAGGTAAGGTTAGGTTAGGTTAGGTTAGGTTAGGTTACGTTAGGTTAGGTTAGGTTAGGTTAGGTTACGTTACGTTAGGTTAGGTTAGGTTAGTTTAGGTTAGGTTAGGTTAGGTTACGTTAGGTTAGGTTAGGTTAGGTTAGGTTACGTTAGGTTAGGTTAGGTTAGGTTAGGTTAGGTTATTTTTTTAAATTTTCAATTTTTAGAAAATTTTCGAAAAATCGAAAAACGTGCGAAATCGTCCAAAAAGCGCACAAAGCAAAAAAATTTTGAAAAATTCTGAATTCAAATTTTTTTCGAAAATTTCGAAAATATTTAGTTTTCTTCGCGTTTCATGCCATTTGCAGCCACTTTTTTAAATTTTTTGAAAATTTCGAAAAAATTTTAAAATTTCAATTTTTTCGAAAATTTTCAAAAAATCGAAAATGTGGGAAATCGTCCAAAAAGCGCACAAAACCAAAAAAATTTCAAAAATTCTGAATTCAAATTTTTTTTCGAAAATTTCGAAAATCTTTAGTTGGGTGTCTTATAGATGCTCGTGAAGTACAACCTGGTGGCATAGGGGCTGTGTAGTGGCGACATATGCAATAATCGTTTATAGTGCTTCTTTCATTGAGCTGTAGTTTACGAAATCCCACCTGTTTTCATAAATGATGGAAGATATTTAGATTATGGAAATGTTTATTAGTTGGTGTCTTATAGGTGATGTTGGTCGGACTTTTCAAATGACTAAGGTCGCGAGACGTTTTCGCCCTTCTGCAAAATTACTTGTGAGAAATTATCGCGCAGGGAGAATGTCGGTGCTGAATTTGCGTGATGTCTTGAGTGCCAACATGAAATGTGAGGAGGATAAGTTCGTGTTGGAAACGACATGGACGATTTCACTGGGTGATTTATAGGTAGACGTGCAGGTATTCAAGAGTTGTGTCTGGTATCAATCTGAGCAGGGTGTCGAAGGTTGCTCTGTGCAGTAACATAACGGCGACCGACAGGTTATGTGACAAATGTGCCCTAGGATGTAGGCGATGTAGATGCAAATTGTGGGCTACTTGTTTCATAGTGCTTCGTGCGAAGTTGATTGAGCTGTAGTTTATTGGGTGTGGTTGGATTCATAAATTATTTTATGATTTTTGAGGTTATGGAAGTGATTGGTAGTTGGTTTCTTATAGGCGAAGTTGGTAGCTCGTTTCGCCTTAATTTTTTTCTTTACTTCCTCTCGTTTTTAAAGGAGAAGATGTGTCACTAATGGTAGTCACGGAATAAAGTTTGAGGTCTTCATAATTTTACAGTCTTTGGAGTGGTATTTCAGTCAGCATTTGGTTCGGCAGTGCCGTGTAGTGTTCGCGGACGTTCATGTACCTCAGGTGTATTGTCGGTAGATGACAGGACAGTTCGTCAGGGTGCGCACATATTGATCATTGAATATCCCTCATGCTCCGCCGGTGGCGGAATGTGTTCTCTGTTTTTCAGACGTTGCCGTCCCTGCGTGCGAGAAAATGGCGCAGCTCCTCTGCTGTTATTGTTTACTTCGGACGGCGTGATGGTAGGATGCATGCCCAGTCGAGTGCAGCTTTACTCTCTTATATTTCCAATGCTTGCAAGTTTATTTTAACTGATGTTTGTCATCTTTCTCCTGTGTGAAGTACGTAAAGTGGGAAATATTTTGGTTGCACGAAAGGCCGGATTAGTTGCCAGTAGGTTATTAATGTGGTGTAGAGTGCCTTCGTAGTAAGAATTAATACTGGTCTCTCAATGCGGATGTTTATTTCTGTACATGGTTTTGTTTCAGGTAGGCGTGAATGCAAGCATATGGGATACTTCAGCCGTTATGCAGTTTCGAGTCCATCATTACTACGGAGGTAGCAAGACTTTGCTCCGGTAGCTGACATGACCATTGTGCATGATGGACACAATTCATCAGTCGATGCGATTGGGATGACCCACAGACTCGTGGTGGCAGCCTCTGTTTTTGTGACTTGCATGTGGAAATTCAGTAGCTGTTGATTTAAATTTGTGCAAGAGCTTATCGCAGTGAAGAAGCTAGAAGTAAGCAGCTAGGGTTACAGGTTGTAATGTTGGTTATGTGGCCACCACACCACACCACACCACAGTTGCCCACTTTTGATTCCTAGTGACCAAGTATGGGGTGTTCGTAGCATGCCTCACAATGCCACAAGGAAGACCTCAGGCCCTCGTGCGATTATATACCTTGCTTTCCGAGGAGGTGTACTGTTATAGATTTAGTGGGAGTGCCTAGTCTGTCTCAAAGAGGAGTTTGAGATCAGGGCATGTGCTGAGTAGCAACTTTCATGTGAACTGTAGCTGTAGTGTGTGTTTACTGGCATCAACGAAGACATGGAGGACCAATTTGTCTGAATATCAGTGTTTCAGAAGATCAGTTGTGTGCGTGATGGGGAAGCAGCTTTTTTGGAGTTGGAGATGTGAAGAACGAAACAGAAGGAAGCACCTGGAGTGTTTGTTACTTGGATAAGGAATTGCATTATTCAGGTATGTTAGAGAGTAGAGTTTGTTTGCATTCCATAGATCCTTCTTAGGAGTAATCCAAAGGCTGCAGTACAAGTCATTTCATACAATAAACATAAACTTCAGGACTTCATTCAATATACGTAAACCTCGGTACTTTTGACACAATTACAAGAACGTGTTTCACATATGAATGTACATAACCTTCAGATTTTGCAATTCAAGTATGAAAGCTAATTTCAGTGCAGGCTTGAATACATTTATATCACAATTTAGAGTTTTAATTGTTGGTTGGTGATTATTAAATAACTTGACACGTGTAAAGTACACTCCTCTTTGACATTTAGCAGGGTTTACATCTTGTAATTAAATTATGTACATCTGTATTTCTTTTAAAATTATCCAACTTTTCCACCACAAATGATAGCAAGCAGAGTATAAATTCACTTGCAAGTGGAAGTATATTAAATTTACGAAATAATTCTCTACAAGGTAAGCTGCTTTTGACACCTGCCATTGTTGTGATTATTTTCTTTTGCATGTAAAAAGCCTTATTACTGTCTGTTGAATTCCCCCAAAATATTAATCCATAAGACACCACAGAGTGGAAATAAGCAAAGTAAACTAGCTTTATAGTATCTATTGTCATGGGTGGTATGACTGTTCTGATGGCAAGGCACGCAGAGCTTAATTAGGGAATAATATACTCAGTGTGCTTCTTCCAATCTGAGGTGTTGTCAACTTGTAAGCCAAGGAAATTGTTTGTTTCAACTTCCGCGATTAATTTCTCATCACCGTAACCTCTCCTTTTGCCTCTGTACGTAGGTACATGCACATTCACAACATTCCCTAGGGTGGAATGCTCACCTCGGGAGCTTACAGAGTTGTTCACGCCGACATTGTCGGTGCCCCGGCATATTCCTGCAGGCAGTCCACATCCCTTCTGTACTCACGTTTTCGGGCATATGTATTGTGCAGTGTTGATGGATGTCGTTCCGTGCGCCGTGATGTCCGCTCGCTTGCTCTGTGTTGGGGTACTGAAGTATGTATTTTCATTAATGTTCTAGGACACCGGCCATGCCGTCATCATGAAGTTACCTCCTTCAGTTCCCTCTGGGTGTTCTGTTTGACAAGGCTGGGGTGAAGAACCAGAACGATATTGGCCGCAGTTAGATGACCTGTTACTGGCGAGTAAAACCTCTGTGTTGTGCGCCAGACACAAGATAGGGCGTTGGACCAACATTTCTCAAAGAGAGAGCATATTAATTGGCTCACAAAGTGCAGCTTATGTATAGAGCTACAATAACTTGATGTGAGTGAGTGTGTGTGTGTGTGTGTCTGTCTGTCTGTTCATAAGAGGCACCAGTACAAGAAGTAGGACACTGTCTTCTGACTTCATATCACAAAGAATATTAACTGGATGAATATTCGGAATATGTACCAAGTTGGAAGAGGAATACTTTTTCTGCCAAGCAACGGTAATGCTCTGACAGAGGCTGACTGCATGTTGGATGTTTGTTCTTACGTGTCTAATCCCCTGTATGTCTATGAACGGCATTCCCCCCCGCCCCCATTTCAGATTAAGTATTTGAATAAGCAGGAGGCACCCATTAGATAAAATAAGTTGGCATGAGATTGTTCCATTTCGGACGACTTTGCCTCCAATGTCTGTGAAAGTGGCCCCTTGAGATTCTAGATTTCTTGTGTATCTTACACCTTTCCTGGTATATTGCAGGAGGAGTGCACCAACACTAGACAGACTGACATCCGAGAGAAGACCGCTTGTGTCCCCGATGGTTGGCCGTCCTGTTGCTGAGTGCGTACATGGAGAAGAGGACTGAATGCAGCATGTAAATTTTGTGTGCCTCTGGAGAGGTGGTGCAGTTTTCTGTTATTTAACCCATTGACAGGGGCTTGCTCTGTTGTGGTAATTGTGTTGCAAGTGTGATAGCAACTTAGATATGAATCATGTGAACGTGTAAGGTGTGGATGTCTAGTTATGTGTGTGGGGTGTTCTACGGAGTGTAGTAAAATAGTAGAAATGTCGGCCGCAATCACATTGCGTTGATAAGAGTCTGCTTCATAGTGTGGTGGCCAACACATCTCGGAATGAGAGAGAGTTTGTCATGTGTGACAGGCTGTAAGTTGCAGGTGCTCTTGGCTTTGGCCGCAGCTTGTCACCAAAGATGTGATTCCTCTTCCTGGAAAGAATATGTTATTTCGTTTTATCTGCTTCATCCCATTTCACATTCTCAGTTCAAGCTAATGCCACAGGAAGATCTTCAAAACGTCAGTCATTGTGAATCTGTTCGGAAGCAGATGGGGGGGGCTCTGCAGTTTCACTCGTTTAGGAAGTGCGGTGATGAAGATCTCTGGCATAGCTATACCGGACAGTCTTGATAATAGTGGGTGTCCGTTCTCTGACCCAGGAGGGCTTTAAAAGTGTGCTGACCACGCATTACTTAGTTTGTATTTTCTTCATGTAAATCTGTAAAGAGATGTCAAAGCGGGAGGTAACGGGAATACTTAGTGATCATCACCGAGAGGGAGTTTCCAAACAGTCGTTAACGGGAGATGCGCAATAGCAGTTGTCCTATGATCGAAAAGTGTGACTTGCCAGTGATGAGATTGCTTTTTGTAAGTCAGGTAAGTGCAATGAGTTTTATGGATTCTGTGTGATTTTCTGCAAGTGGTTTTCAGCGAATATTGCCGGCATTAATTTTGTTGGTAGTGTATTAAGTGTTGATTGCTGCATGTGCCAAAATGAAGTCTGACGAAGGGAAGTTGGAGTTGTTGAAGTACGGTCACCAGTGGGCTGGGTCGTTGGGTGTGTTATAGATGCTCGTGAAGTACAACCTGGTGGCAGAGGGGCTGTGTAGTGGCGACATATGCAATAATCGTTTATAGTGCTTCGTTCATTGAGCTGTAGTTTACGAAATCCCACAATTACTTGTGAGAAATTATCGCGCAGGGAGAATGTCGGTGCTGAATTTGCGTGATGTCTTGAGTGCCAACATGAAATGTGAGGAGGATAAGTTCGTGTTGGAAAGGACGTGGACGATTTCACTGGGTGATTTATAGGTAGACGTGCATGTATTCAAGATTTGTGTCTGGTATCAATCTCAGCAGGGTGTCGAAGGTTGCTCTGTGCAGTAACATTCCGGCGACCGAGAGGTTATGTGACAAATGTGCCCTAGGATGTAGGCGATGTAGATGCAAATTGTGGGCTACTTGTTTCATAGTGCTTCGTGCTAAGTTGATTGAGCTGTAGTTTATTGGGTGTGGTTGGATACATAAATTATATTATGATTTTTGAGGTTATGGAAGTGATTGGTAGTTGGTTTCTTATAGTTGGTAGCTCGTTTCGCCTTTTTTTTTCTTTACTTCCTGTCGTTTTTAAGGGAGAAGATGTGTCACTAATGGTAGTCACGGAATAAAGTTTGAGGTCTTCATAATTTTACAGTCTTTCGAGTGGTATTTCAGTCAGCATTTGGTTCGGCAGTGCCGTGTAGTGTTCGTGGACGGGCATGTACCTCAGGTGTATTGTCGGTAGATGACAGGACAGTTCGTCAGGGTGCGCACATATTGATCATTGAATATGCCTCATGCACCGCCGGTGACGGGATGTGTTCGCTGTTTTTCAGACGTTGCCGTCCCTGCGTGCGAGAAAATGGCGCAGCTCCTCTGCTGTTATTGTTTACTTCGGACGGCGTGATGGTAGGATGCATGGCCAGTCGAGTGCAGCTTTACTCTCATATATTGCCAGGGCTTGTAAGTTTATTTGAACTGATGTTTGTCATCTTTCTCCTGTGTGAAGTACGTAAAGTGGGAAATATTTTGGTTGCACGAAAGGCCGGATTAGTTGCCAGTAGGTTATTAATGTGGTGTAGAGTGCCTTCGTAGTAAGAATTAATACTGGTCTCTCAATGCGGATGTTTATTTCTGTACATGGTTTTGTTTCAGGTAGGCGTGAATGCAAGCATATGGGATACTTCAGCCGTTATGCAGTTTCGAGTCCATCATTACTACGGAGGTAGCAAGACTTTGCTCCGGTAGCTGACATGACCATTGTGCGTGATGGACACAATTCATCAGTCGATGCGGTTGGGATGACCCACAGACTCGTGGTGGCAGCCTCTGTTTTTGTGACTTGCATGTGGAAATTCAGTAGCTGTTGATTTAAATTTGTGCAAGAGCTTATCGCAGTGAAGAAGCTAGAAGTAAGCAGCTAGGGTTACAGGTTGTAATGTTGGTTACGTGGCCACTGCACCACAGTTGCCCACTTTTGATTCCTAGTGACCAAGTATGGGGTGTTCGTATGATGCCTCACAATGCCACAAGGAAGACCTCAGGCCCTCGTGCGATTACCTTGCTTTCCGAGGAGGTGTACTGTTATAGATTTAGTGGGAGTGCCTAGTCTGTCTCAAAGAGGAGTTTGAGATCAGGGGATGTGCTGAGTAGCAACTTTCATGTGAACTGTAGCTGTAGTGTGTGTGGACTGGTTTCAACGAAGACATGGCAGACCAATTTGTCTGAATATCAGCGTTTGAGAAGATCAGTTGTGTGCGTGATGGGGAAGCAGCTTATTTGGAGTTGGAGTTGTGAAGAACCAGACAGAACGAAGCACCTGGAGTGTTTGTGACTTGGATAAGGAATTGCATTATTCAGGTATGTTAGAGAGTAGAGTTTCTTTGCATTCCATAGATCCTTCTTAGGACTAAACCATGGGATGCAGAGCAAGTCATTTCATACAGTAAACATAAACTTCAGGACTTCATTCAATATACTTTTGACACAATTACAAGAACGTGTTTCACATATGAATGTACATAACCTTCAGATTTTGCAATTCAAGTATGAAAGCTAATTTCAGTGCAGGCTTGAATACATTTATATCACAATTTAGAGTTTTAATTGTTGGTTGGTGATTATTAAATAACTTGACACGTGTAAAGTACACTCCTCTTTGACATTTAGCAGGGTTTACATCTTGTAATTAAATTATGTACATCTGTATTTCTTTTAAAATTATCCAACTTTTCCACCACAAATGATAGCAAGCAGAGTATAAATTCACTTGCAAGTGGAAGTATATTAAATTTACGAAATTATTCTCTATAAGGTAAGCAGCTTTTGACACCTGCCATTGTTGTGATTATTTTCTTTTGCATGTAAAAAGCCTTATTAGTGTGTGTGATAAGGAATTGCATTATTGAGGTATGTTAGAGAGTAGAGTTTCTTTGCATTCCATAGATCCTTCTTAGGAGTAATCCAAAGGATGCAGTACAAGTCATTTCATACAATAAACATAAACTTCAGGACTTCATTCAATATATGTAAACCTCAGTACTTTTGACACAATGCAAGGACGTGTTTCACATGTGAATGTACATAACCTTCAGATTCTGCAATACAGGTATTAAAAAAAATTACAAATTAATATACATAAACCTCAGAATTTTAAATAGAAATGCAAAACCACTTTAAATATAGATTATAGATATACATAAAACTGAAGAAATTTCAGCAGAGGTGAAATAAACTGCAGAATGGAAAGTGTGAGTGATGAGGTGACCTCTCAATGCACGCTTGAACACCTTTAAATCATTTAGAGTTTAAATTGTTGGTGGAAGATTATTAAATAACTTGGTACGCGTATAGTACGTTCCTTTTTGACGTTTATTAGGGTTAGCATAGACTATACAAAAATTATATGCTTGTAGTTAATTTTTATTTCAATGTTGTTGAGATTTGTCAAACTTGTTTCCACTTGCAAAATAAAAGTCTAGGTGTCCATGAAACCCAAAGTTTCTGGAAATAAATATGACATGCGCCCTGATGTGGAGAAAAGGTGTTTAGAGTATTACAGTAAGTGCAGTACGTGAAAGTATTATAACAATGCCGCATGGAAGTTACTGTAACTAAAACATTTGACTTCCCTTACTCGTTATAACTTGAAACTGTTGGTTGTGTTTTCCAGTTCGTGGAGACAGCATCTAGTGCTCAGAAGTCAAGCACGACGGATCCGTTCTACCGTCGTCAGTGCTGGGAAATAATTTGCTGTTTCTTGGTGGCATCCCTGAATTTTAATGATGATGAGAATAGAGCGCAGCAGCTTTTCTCCTGTCCAAGGTATATAAGAGCAGTTGGAGGCAGAAGAATATTGTCAAACTAACCTCATTCTTGATATTAAAATAGTGTACAAAATAAAAGATGTTTTTCCAGCCTGATGGTACTAACATGACATAACAGATTGTTAATCACTGGCTTTTCTTCGCAGAATTGTAAGCGAGTCCCAAGGCAGTCTATGAGGCACTGATATAGATTTTTCTCTGAGCACCCAGAACTCATTATTTACTGGTACAGTGAGCCCGTTAGAGGCTGTATCACAATTAGTTTGGGTTTAGTATCCTGCCAGTACCAGGAGGCTTCTACAAGTAATGTGTTTCTTTGTCATATCATAAACCCAGATTTCCCATTTGCTCTGTGCCTCTTACATCAGTTGCTGATTTAGGAAGCAGCTACTGCATTGGCCACTGTTGTGACCATTGAACATTAGGATGTGAGTGTAATTATCTGTACTCATTGTGATTCGCTGTTGCAGTTTTGATGATCCACATGTGGAGATCTCCGCAGTCCATTGGATTCCGTACAGATTGCAGGACAAGCAAGCCAGAGCCACTCACCAGATGGCAGTCACAGGTAAGTTCATCCATTTGAGTAAATTGTTTAATAAACTTCTTTTCTGAATTATAATGCCATTATTGAAAGAAGAAGAAGAAAGTGTTGAAGACCTTTTTTCCTGAAAAGTAGCAAATGGTTTTAATGAAATGAAGAACTTGTCTATTTCTTCTATTGACACTACAAAGAAACAATGAAGAACGTGATTTTTCTTTGCCAGTTTAAGGAACCACATTTTGAGGCTGACCTCCACATAGTTCTATAATTGAGAATGCATGGAGTGTACCTCCATGCTCCCACTGCCTCATGGCATTGCGCTTAGTCACAAGGATAACTTCAGCTGATATAGCGAACCATTAAATGTTTAAAAATCATAATCGGTGTTGGTTTTCTGTAAGTCCAAGTGGTGTTAGAACCCAAAGACCACTGTGAGAACCTGAAATCTCTCTTAAAACCACATTTAGTATGTGAACTTGTTGAAAGCGTCTGCTTCATATCTGGAAAAGCCAGTAAGGCCTGTTGTGTATGTTGGTAGGAGTGTTTGTTGCTGCAGCCATGAAAGAGTTACGACGGTGTTCCTTGTGTGTCACTACACAATGGTGGCGATATCACAGGAAGCTGGTGAGTTCAGTTTTATAAATTTAGATTGTTCAACATTGAAACAATTTATATTACTGATGGTGAAGTTTCCACCTTTGCTTCCAGAAGGCATTATAAAGTGGCATTACTGATGGTGATATGGAAAATAAATCTAATTGATACGGCTACCTCTTGCCCCTTGTCGGTTGAATTCACCTTAGTAGTAGAAGTGCTACAGATGTTGGCTGTGTTGTAGTGGCTTGCCATTTCTTAATCTTTCATTTACGTCCTTTCTCCATGACATCAAAACAGGCGAACCTGAAGGGCATGGACCGACTGGTGTTTATAGACTCCCTTGCTGTCATAATGGGGCACGAGGAGAGGGAGCCGTGTAAGCCGGGACACCTCGGCTCCAAACAGACGGCAAGCGAACTGTTCGTTAAATATCCACTGAATCAGTGGCAAGGGAAGTTGCGTGGGTCTGACGTGATGTGTGTGAGTTGTAGAGTTTGTAGTTGCAGTATTATGACGTGTGGAAGCAACAAGTACCTCCGAGTCTTAAAGAGTGCTCGGGTGACCGCACGCCCACAAGTTTGTGCAGAGGCTACTCACTTCTTGATATACAGCGAGAACGTAGGCTCCCGGATTAAGTTGTTGTTGGGGGTGGCCCGCGAGGGGCCTTGGGACCCTTCCTGGAAGGACAGACCCAAAATGCCGTCAACTGGTGCTTGGTAAAAACCGTTCGCTGGCACGAACGCGAAGTCAGGGATGCGGATTCCTCCCACCTGTAACGCATGGATTGCGACTTGTATGCGCCCTGTGAGCTGTGTGAAACAGCTGAACAGCGTACATGTTTAAAATGTGGGTTTCTTGTGTATTTTTGTTTCGCTTTACATGTGGTCTTTCTTTCTCTCGAAGGCTTGTGCTTGCAGAAAATGTTTCTAGAATTACGTTTTTCAATAATATTGTCATGTCACATTCTCTTCCATGGTAAATTGAAACATTTTTGTGAACTAAATATGTTGGAAATTTGTCTTTCTAGATTGTGACGCCTTGTAGTCTTGTACCTGGTGACCAAGGTGGAATGCTGAGGCAATGCATTTCTCCGAAACCTGTTGGATTAGACGGCGTCACAACTCAGAAGACCGCAGTCCACATTATGGCCGCAGCGAAAACTTCTCACCTGCGTGAAATAGCTTATGACACTGATTATGCAGAGGAGAGCAATTTATTTATTTTTTTCGCAAAAAATAAATTGTCGTTTTCACCAGTGAACACTTTACTTGCAATGCAAACATGTTAACAACTGGAGCCTGGGTTTTCTGAACTGAGTACGAGGGTTGATGATTCATACTCACTGTCAGCGTATCCTTGGCAACAGGACCGTACACTTTTATCTCGGCGTACGACAGGGAGATGTTTCCGTACTGCTTCTCCAGGTGGTACGTGTCTGACAGGTTCGCCCTGAAGACGTCGTGGTACTCTGCAGCACAAGAGAAACGCACGCGGATTAACGAGAAACTTGGGCCTGTCACCTAGAGAGAGTCCGACTCTGGAGTCCTCGTCAGTTCTACGCACATCCTCACAATTTATTTCCCGAGAAAAATCGTGGTTCGTGTTTACGTTGTTCGTAAGTTTGCTTAGTTATTCCGGTCTAAATCTGGCAAAGAAACTTAAAATAGACCACGACCTCTTTCTTGTCTCTCTCTCTCTAATTCCGAAAAATCTAATAATTCATTTCATTGTTACATGACTCTTGTCGTTGATACAGCGTCTTTGAAACCGAATGAGCATGTACACAATATTATCTGCCAGTGTGTGTATTTACTCTGAATGTCCCCGCCTAAATCTCCCTTCATTTTATCGCAAGTACAAACGTACAATATTCGTTTGGTATGATTATTAATTCAAAATGGACCCTTGTAAGTGCCACAGCGTTCCGGAAGGGTTTCGCTCGAGTTCCTGGGGTTGAGAGAGAGGGTGGAGGTTCCCAGGCATTGCTCACTCGCCCTTCTTCAAAACTCATTGTGTCTGTGTATTCAGTTCCCACCCGGAAGATACACATGTTCATCGCAAAGATCAGTAATATCTTAAGCATTTACTGAGGCAACAGATTTGTCCGTGACAGAATGGGGCGTCACCTGCCGCTGAGCTGCGAAGATTGTGTTCGAAGTTTCATCGATTTTGGCTACGTACTGCAGTAATACGGCGTCGACTTGCACATCTCGACGGACCCGTGTCCATCAGCACCCTGAACCCTTGGGGAGGAGTCCCTAGGTAGATCTGCCCCAGAAGTCCGATCTGAAATAAAAGTCGAAGAGTAAGAACAAATGAATTGCTGCTAAATTCTTGCAATGTGTTCACATTTCGGTGTTTGTTAATTTCTCATTTCTGGATAAATTTTGTAAAGGATAATTGAATTTGGTGATCAGTTTTTACAAATGTTGCTAGGAGGGGGTTCCTTGGACCTCAGTCGAGCGGAAAAATTATTTGTGGCCTGAGGGCAGAGAAAAGTTTGACCACCCCGATTCAGTCTCGCGACAGGATTCCGTGGCGGCCTCTTGAAGACACGGGAACACGCCTTAGGGCTACATGACAGACGAGGCCACTCAAAAGACAGTCGTCTTCTCAGGAAGGGCTCTGCCCCGTGGATGCTACGCGTTTTATCTACTTACTTTGGGAGCCATTATCACTTCCTCGGTGGTGCCATCTGCTGCTATAATCTGGTGTTTTTCGGCGCCCCGAAAAACTACTTGTTGTAAAGGAACCCTGTTTAGACAGAAAACAAGAACACAAGAGTCAGAAGCTGCGCGTTTTTGTATTGCTATGTCCCGGTTTTCCGTGCGTTCTTTTCCACTCCATTAGACTATGGCATACCCGAGAAACACCCCTCGCTTTCTTTCTGAGTAAATTTTTGTAGCGGCCGGATTGCTGTAATCGTAGATTTTAACACTTTGCATTCTGCTTCTGTTAAAAACCTTTTTCTGTTTGTGTGTTTTCATGGTAACATGTACTTTACGCTATTGAAAAGCCCAAATAGTTAACTTTAATGTTGAGAGACGGCGATCACGTTTATTTTTCTGATCTTATTCACCTGACAAACCCAGATCGAAAAAGCCAGTACTTCTAACGATATTTGTCGTGCGTAACATGCAAAGACTTCCCTGCCCTCTCTTTGTGGAAGACCGTACTAAGTACCGACTGTCGAATCGCAGACAAGCAGTCGCCCTGACGATGGAAATAGTCAGAATTGTTGGACGGTTTAAATGATGAGATTTCTAGATCAATTCGTGATGTTTCACAGGATTACCTCTTTATATACATAGATTGATCTAAGCAATAATGCTGTTGAACTTTATGCGGGTAGGGGGGGGACTTGCGCTATTTGAATATCACCTCGTGCTCTGATTTTACCCGCAGGTGTTCATGTAATATCTCACTGTGTTCAGGTAAATATGTGTCGAAGTCCGCTGGGACTACGAACGGCAGCAACTGTCGCTGTGATCGCACATAGCGGATAGGGCGTGCTGGCGGCATAGTCGCCAGATACCCTCACCGTATTTAGTTTGTTCTGCACGTGTGTCTGAATGGCCTAGTGCCTTTCTTAACACGTGTTAATTGCTTAATTTCCCCAGTTTAAATTCTAACAGTATTTTCATTTCTTCTAGAACTCACCTTACTACGTCGTGGCAGGATGTGGCAACCACGAAGAGGACGACGACGAGCAGTTGAACAGCAGACATCTTGGTGGTGTTGCTTCCAGGTGAGAATGAGGCACACAGCTCCTCCGCTAGCTTATATACCAGCCCTCTCACGATTGCCTGACACCATACGTCTCCTTAGAGGCAGGTGATACTTAATGGCGCGCTCGTGCCTTCTCGAAGTTGGCACCAGCTGGTTGGTGTGTCACATAATTTAAATTTGAATTTGTCTGAAACAGGCATAAGTTATTAACCATTTGGTGTAAGCAATGCAAAATGAATAATTGACAGTCTTGTTAGTTTTGTAGCGACATTAAGAGAAGGCAGGCTGGTATAGTAATGAGTCTTACGAAAATTAGTCAGGAAAGTGTGTAGGAATGTAGAGTGAAGTCCTGGTGTGATCTTCCTTGTGCGTGTAGCGATAGTGCCGCAAAATGTAGAAGATTGTTTGCCAGAATTTTGTGTGGGGTATTGGTTTGACTTATTTGGCTGGATTCTTTCTTTTCGACTCCGGTGCTTTGAACATGTGGTTAAAGATTGTTGACCTGGAAATGATATGATGTAGGTTTAGTGTTTGTGGACCACCTTTGCTGCTCCCTCATAAATATATTTTTGCATAACTCCCTCCTTCTCTCATCTTAGGCTCCCATATCCCCTACCACTTAAACCCTCTGTAATTTTTTTTAGAGGGCAGAAATCAGTTAGGTAAAGCATAGAATACCAAACCCGTTTCTGCCCTCCTTTTATTTCTACAACTTAATACTACTGTAAGAATCCGCTGGGTCTCGAACTGCCGACGTCGTCCTCCGCAGTCTCGTACGTTGCCTCTTCGGCTACGAGGCGTGTGGTAGATTGGGATTCTGGTTGGATTACTTATGTCGATGCAGTACGTAGTTTATTCGTTCGCTACTAGATTTCGTTGTGGCCAAGTTCGCAGACAGAGAGAGAAAAAGGAAGATAGCAGTTGGTAAGATTTGTTGCGTGAATCTAGTCTTTGGAGGTGTGGTATGACTGGAGTATGTAGGTTGTGTGTAGCGAGTTGTTAGTGTTTCGCCTTGGGAGATGTTTGCGTGCTACATTTATTTCAGTTCATAATGGCAAATATTCAGTCTCTTAAAATGCCATAATGCAAGAATCATTGCTGTAAGTTTCTGTGTGCGAACAGTGATATTGGTGGGCTGTTATTAGGTTACGGAATAAGAGACTGGAAATTATGGGGTGTTCTCATTTGTAGGTTGAGGTTATGTGTCGATGATTGTCGAGGAATGATTAAATGAACGCCACGAGGCATTGATAAGTGACATTTATATACTCAGAAGTGTTTATTATTTGCGGGTTTGGTGCCTTGTACAGTTACTCGAATAATTTCAATATGTTTACCTTTGAACGTGAATTAATGCTTGTTTAGCAATGCTGCATGTATGGTGTGCCCCGAGAACAAAAGTGCATATTCAATCAACTGCGTCATCAGAATGCTGTTTGGGTGGGGAAACTTGATAGTTAAAAGTGAATGCATTTTGTCTTTCTGGGAATAGCTGAGGAGAAGAAGCTTAATTGATCCTTGGGATTCAACTGAGGGGAAAGCTGTCTGTCACCTGACCAGCCTGCTGCTTGCCAGGAAATCAGTGGAGTATGTTCAGTACACTTGGCAGGCTCACTTCATATCGCAACAGAAACTTGGCTGTGATCACGAAGGGCACTCCTGTCTGCTACAGATTTATCTGTCTCAACTTGATGTGCACTGTGTAAGTACACGAGCAATATGATGTATTAGATGTGCTTGTCATGTGATAGAGTTAAGTCTGTCCAAGAATATGTGTCACTGTTCATCATTACAGTGCCATATTTAACTTGGTTGTTGTATTTCCTGGTGATCAGATTTTGAATATCACCATATTTGTGGAAAAAAGAAAGGCTTTAATGCTCAGCAAAACTAAAATATGTAGCAGTAACAAATCAGTGACAACCGAAGTTGCATGGGACTGATGTGATGTGTGTGTGGGAAGGAGATGTAGAGTTTTTAGTGACAGTATTATGAAGTGGTGTGGAATAATGTCAGCCCATACGGCTATTTTTTTAGGGGGGTGGTGGGGAAGAAGAGAAAGGTTGTAATATGAATCTGTAAGAGAGGGAGTTTAATTTTTGTCAGGTGGCTGGTTGTGTCACAGTCGTGACCCATATTTAAAGTGATAACTTGTGAATGGGTTTGTAGTGATCATGACAAAATTTGCCTTGTGAAAATGGAAGGTGCTTGTTCATTGGCTAAGATAGAAGTGTTATCTGTGTGGTGAAGTAAAACTGTGTGTTCTTAGAGGAGTGTGATGCATGTATGGAGGTATCTTGTTTTGTTGAATGTGAATGTATTTTCACTTTTTAGGAGTAGCGGAAATAGAGTGATCCTTCAGATTCTACTGAGCTGCATGCTGTGTGTCATCTGACCTGCGTACTGCTTGCCATAGAAGCAGTGAGTACAGATATGAAACTCCATTGTCAATAAATCACTTTACAAGTTACCAACTTGTTGGCGTAGTAAACAAAGAATAAGGACTAACATTTGTACCCTTTGGGGAAAGATTCCCCGTCATTAATGTCCGAAACTAGTGCATTAAGGACACCAACTTCATATAAAAAAAAATAATATCTGGATGAATATTCGGAATATGTACCAAGTTGGAAGAGGAATACTTCTTCTGTCAAGCAACGGTAATGCTCTGACAGAGGCTGACCGCATGTTGGATGTTTGATCTTACGTGTCTAATCCCCGGTAAGTCTATGAACAGCATTCACCCCCCACCCCCATTTCAGATTAAATATTTGAATAAGCAGGAGGCACCCATTAGAAAAATAAGTTGGCATGAGATTGTGCCATTTCAGACGACTTTGCCTCCAATGTCTGTGAAAGTGGCCCCTTGAGATTCTAGATTTCTTGTGTATCTTACACCTTTCCTGGTATATTACAGGAGGAGTGCACCAACACTAGACAGACTGACATCCGAGAGAAGACCGCTTGTGTCCCCGATGGTTGGCCGTCCTGTTGCTGAGTGCATACATGGAGAAGAGGACTGAATGCAGCATGTAAATTTTGTGTGCCTCTGGAGAGGTGGTGCAGTTTTCTGTTATTTAACCCATTGACAGGGGCTTGCTCTGTTGTGGTAATTGTGTTGCAAGTGTGATAGCAACTTAGATATGAATCATGTGAACGTGTAAGGTGTGGATGTCTAGTTATGTGTGTGGGGTGTTCTACGGAGTGTAGTAAAATAGTAGAAATGTCGGCCGCAATCACATTGCGTTGATAAGAGTCTGCTTCATAGTGTGGTGGCCAACACATCTTGGAATGAGAGAGAGTTTGTCCTGTGTGAAAGGCTGTAAGTTGCAGGTGCTCTTGGCTTTGGCCGCAGCTTGTCACCAAAGATGTGATTCCTCTTCCTGGAAAGAATGTGTTATTTCCTTTTATCTGCTTCATCCCATTTCACATTCTCAGTTCAAGCTAATGCCACAGGAATATCTTCAAAACGTCAGTCATTGTGAATCTGTTCGGAAGCAGATGGGGGGGCTCTGCAGTTTCACTCGTTTAGGAAGTGCGGTGATGAAGATCTCTGGCATAGCTATACCGGACAGTCTTGATAATAGTGGGTGTCCGTTCTCTGGCCCAGGAGGGCTTTAAAAGTGTGCTGACCACGCATTACTTAGTTTGTATTTTCTTCATGTAAATCTGTAAAGAGATGTCAAAGCGGGAGGTAACGGGAATACTTAGTGATCATCACCGAGAGGGAGTTTCCAAACAGTCGTTAACGGGAGATGCGCAATAGCAGTTGTCCTATGATCGAAAAGTGTGACTTGCCAGTTACTGTAACTAAAACATTTGACTTCCCTTACTCGTTATAACTTGAAACTGTTGCTTGTGTTTTCCAGGTCGTGGAGACAGCATCTAGTGCTCTGAAGTCGAGCACGGCGGATCCGTTCTACCGTCGTCAGTGCTGGGAAATAATTTGCTGTTTCTTGGTGGCATCCCTGAATTTTAATGATGATGAGAATAGAGTGCAGCAGCTGTTCTCCTGTCCAAGGTATATAAGAGCAGTTGGAGGCAGAAGAATATTGTCAAACTAACCTCATTCTTGATATTAAAAAAGTGTACAAAATAAAAGATGATTTTCCAGCCTGATGGTACTAACATGACATAACAGATTGTTAATCACTGGCTTTTCTTCGCAGAATTGTAAGCGAGTCCCAAGGCAGTCTATGAGGCACTGTTATAGATTTTTCTCTGAGCACCCAGAACTCATTATTTACTGGTACAGTGAGCCCGTTAGAGGCTGTATCACAATTAGTTTGGGTTTAGTATCCTGCCAGTACCAGGAGGCTTCTACAAGTAATGTATTTCTTTGTCATATCATAAACCCAGATTTCCCATTTGCTCTGTGCCACTTACATCAGTTGCTGATTTAGGAAGCAGCTACTGCATTGGCCACTGTTGTGACCATTGAACATTAGGATGTGAGTGTAATTATCTGTACTCATTGTGATTCGCTGTTGCAGTTCTGATGATCCACATGTGGAGATCTCCGCAGTCCATGGGATTCCGTACAGATTGCAGGACAAGCAAGCCAGAGCCACTCACCAGATGGCAGTCACAGGTAAGTTCATCCATTTGAGTAAATTGTTTAATAAACTTCTTTTCTGAATTACAATGCCATTATTGAAAGAAGAAGACCTTTTTTCCTGAAAGGTAGCAAATGGTTTTAATGAAATGAAGAACTTGTCTATTTCTTCTATTGACACTACAAAGAAACAATGAAGAACGTGATTTTTCTTTGCCAGTTTAAGGAACCACATTTTGAGGCTGACCTCCACATAGTTCTATAATTGAGAATGCATGGAGTTTACCTCCATGCTCCCACTGCCTCATGGCATTGCGCTTAGTCACAAGGATAACTTCAGCTGATATAGCGAACCATTAAATGTTTAAAAATCATAATCGGTGTTGGTTTTCTGTAAGTCCAAGTGGTGTTAGAACCCAAAGACCACTGTGAGAACCTGAAATCTCTCTTAAAACCACATTTAGTATGTGAACTTGTTGAAAGCGTCTGCTTCATATCTGGAAAAGCCAGTAAGGCCTGTTGTGTATGTTGGTAGGAGTGTTTGTTGCTGCAGCCATGAAAGAGTTACGACGGTGTTCCTTGTGTGTCACTACACAATGGTGGCGATATCACAGGAAGCTGGTGAGTTCAGTTTTATAAATTTAGATTGTTCAACATTGAAACAATTTATATTACTGATGGTGAAGTTTCCACCTTTGCTTCCAGAAGGCATTATAAAGTGGCATTACTGATGGTGATATGGAAAATAAATCTAATTGATACGGCTACCTCTTGCCCCTTGTCGGTTGAATTCACCTTAGTAGTAGAAGTGCTACAGATGTTGGCTGTGTTGTAGTGGCTTGCCATTTCTTAATCTTTCATTTACGTCCTTTCTTCATGACATCAAAACAGGCGAACCTGAAGAGCATGGACCCTTCTGGTGTTTATAGACTCCCTCGCTGTCATAACGGGGCATGAGGAGAGGGAGCCGTGTAAGCCGGGACACCTCGGCTCCAAACAGACGGCAAGCGAACTGTTCGTAAAATATCCACTGAATCAGTGGCAAGGGAAGTTGCGTGGGTCTGACGTGATGTGTGTGAGTTGTAGAGTTTGTAGTTGCAGTATTATGACGTGTGGAATAATGGCCCACTTGGCGAATGTTTTAAATTTGCTGGGGGGGAGGAAAAAAAGGCTCCAGTATGAATCTGTAAGCGAGGGAGTTCAGAATTTGTCAGGTCGCTGGTTGTGACCCGTATTTAAAGTTAACTTGTGAATGGGTTTGTAATGAACTTGACAGAATTTGTCTTCTGAAAATGGAAGGTGCTTGTTCATTGGCTAAGGTAGGAGTGTTAACTGCTTGGTGAAGTAAAACTGTGTGTTCTTAGAAGAGTGTGATGTCTTGATTTCTTGAATGTGAATGTATTTTCTCTTTCTGGGAGTAGCAGATTACGAGAAACAGAATGATCCTTCAGATTGTACTGAGCACCACGTGACCTGCGTACTGCTAGCCAGAGAAGCGTTGAAGTACGTGCGGCAACAGTTGGCAGACCGACTTGATGTCAGAAGATTAAACCTGCTGGGACAAAGAAGGAACCTCGTATCCGCAAGAAACTGATATCAGTCTGAACCAGGCATTCGTTGTGTGAGTACATGAGCATTAGAATGTATTTGATGCGGTTGTCATGTGAGAGAGATGAGTCTGTCCAATTTTATTAGGTACTTTAGATGTTGTGAACTTAAATGTGAGATTTGATATGTTGAAAGACCTATGTGCGGTGAGAGATTGGCATAATTGCAGTATCTGTGGTATGCTAGAGGCATTCATGATTCTCTAGTGAATATATTGTTCATAGGACATCAAAATTGGAGGTTAGGTGTAGCTTGTAGACGAGGGTGGTGACTATTTGTGATAAGGTTTTGTTACACGTGAGATGTGTGCAGTGCTGAGGAGCCTTTAATGTGGTCTGTTTACTAATTAATAAGTGAGCATTTGCCAGTGTAAGTAATTTAGTTTTGTGCACAGTGAGCGGAGCTGCCGGGATATTTTCTGTGTTTGTGCTTAATTTTAGAGTTTGCTGTGTTGAGCAAGGGGATCGGTTACAAAACTTGTAAGTTTGGGGTGTGGTGTTCGATATGAATTTGGATTTGCTTGCAAAAATGGAGATGACTGTCAGAGGTTCCATTTATTTGACACTTACCATATGTTGAGAGTTGTCAGGTGTCAGTCTCATGGACATGTGATGAGGCTCAGTATTACTTCTGGTATATTCCGTGGTTGTTGGTGGGGTAAGGGGATTTGCATTAGGATCGAGGAGTGGTGTGGTTGGTTGGAACCAAGTATAGAAAGGCAGTGCCACTTATGTGGGTCACAATGTACCAGTGGTGGTGTTCGTCAGGATTGTTATTTTATGTCTGTAAAATGGTTGTGAAGAGTTCTTGGCTTAGGAAAGACTAATTTGTTAGTGTTGTCAGTCAGAGTGTTCCTTAGGAAGAATGTAGAGATTGTGTTTTTGTGTGTGTGAGAGAGAGACAGGCTGAAGTTATTGACCATTTAGTTTGGTTAAAGATTGTTGACCTGGAAATGAAATGATATATGATGTCTGTTTGGTGTTCGTTGACCACCTTGGCTGCTCCCTCATAAATATATTTTTACATAACCCCTCCTTCCTCTTATCTTGGGCTCCCATATCGCACCCACGAAAACCCTCAGTTATTTTTTAGAGGGCAGAAATCAGGAAGGAAATGCATACAATACGAAACCCGTGTCTCCCCTCCATTCATTTCTAGAACTTATTACTACTGTAAGAATCCGTGCTGAAATGGAAGGGAGGGGACTTTAAGTGGTACAGCTCTTTTGCAGGATGTTTGTTAAAATATTAGATGTTCGAGCCGTCTGTGAGTGAAGATTCCTTTGCGTATGATTCTTGGAGGTAAAACGTAGCTTTGTTTGTTGCACGTTTTATTGATCTTGTTATTGGGTAGTCAATCAACATACGATTATGATGTTGAAGGGGTCCCGGGATCTTAATAAACATTGTGACCACAATCAGAAATTCTCGTGTAGACATGCTGGCAATTCCGTAATCAGCGTGCACTAAAACTCATCTCGTAAAACTGTTTATTGACGTAATGTCAGATACAAAATATTGTTTTGTAGAATTGCTTTCTTTATTTTGTTGTGTTTCTACTTGTTACATTGAGAGTGCTGCTGCTGGTGTCATGGAGAGATGTTTCCTCAAAGTAAGAAATTTTTGGTGGCTCCTTTACTTAATGGGGAATCCCCACGTCCATATTACAGAATGTCTAAGTATTTGCGACCGGGTAGGTGGCCCCAGCACCCTGCCAGTTTCTTTAGCACTTACAGTCATCCTTCCATCATGTTATGTGAATTGGGTGTGGAGCGAGAGAGAGAAGGCAGGCAGTTGTCTTCTGGCAAACTGCTGCTTCTGTAATTGCTGGAAATGTGACCATACGAGTAACCAAGACTTTGAATAAAAATCTGCCCCAAGATGTGGGCGTAGGTGTGCGGATTGTTTTAAAAAGGGTAGCAGAAAAATTGAACGTAGTTTAGCGTAATGAATGGCGCGTTGCTTTGGTTAACAAGGAAATGATCATTTGTTTACCGTAGCCGAAACAAATTATTTACGAACACACAGTCACGAAGGTCATATTGAACGGCTTTTCGCGTTTGCTTTACTTCATCGTTTTGTCGTCTGATTTGACTTCGTTTGTCCCCACCATTTTCCTACGTGATACGACCATAATTCGTTGCGTTGGATACGTTACTGGGCGGGGGAAAAGGGTCCCTTTGTAATTTATGAAAGTGACATTTGACAACTTGCCGAAGTGTAGCCTAGAACGTTTGTACATTGGCCGACAGAATTCGTGTATTTCTACATTGATTTGAGGTCTTGTTCGTCCTCGTAATCGTTAAAAAACAACTCGGCTCAATTTGAATACTAAGCAAAGTGTTAAAACTAGCTACTACGTGTTTGTCCAGGAAGGCACAGATGTTTTGTAGTTGGTAGTATAGCCAGTATGATCTGAGTTTTTATCCATTTTTGTTGTCTGGATTTGGAAACAGTTATTATTGAAATATGATATTGTGTAATATTACCAGTTAGGATTTCAGTGAGACAGATTAGATGTTTGGAAGAAGAAGATGACAATAATGATGACAGTAATTGCAGTAAACTTGTCTTCGCGATGTGTGTGTTACTTTTTTTTCAGAATTGTCACCTTTACTCAGAACACCTGATGTGATCTGGATATGCCATTCAGGTCGCTGTGGTGTGACAGCAGATAGGTTGCGGTGTTTAAATATCAGTGTTGTAATGCAGTTTGGAATAAGCAGGGTTCCTAATGACGTAGGATGTGGAAAGAGGCAACTCCATTCTGAATGAATCTGGTTACATGTGGAATGTCACGGCCATAGCACTTTGGAATTTCCTGGAAACTCGGCTATGCTGTCAGAGGAATTTATCTTCATCCAAGATTGTTTCCTTCCACACAAAAGACTGAGCTACGCCGCAGTTTAAAATATAAGGTGACATTTTCATTGATCTGTCTTTTACACGAACATTTGTCATTTCAGAGTTGGTGACCATGAAATAATGACTTTTTGTACAGACTGGATGCAGCGGCTTGTTATCGTTTAGGTTCAGCTGTAACAAGGTAAATGTTAGGTGGAAGGAATATGTTGTTTGTGGCAATTCTTACTAATATAGAATATCACAATTTCTTATCTTAAATAAGAATTATTAAGAAATCTGTCAAACTGCCCTCCACTCTTTCCATTTTAGTTTTGATTAGATCGATCATTGCTGGTGGACGTCGTGGTCTCTTACAATTGAACAAAGTTTGAGGTAAGGGATTCCTATTTATTATTATTGTTCATCACATTTAATGTTTTCATCTGCATTTTTGAACTCGTGTACGAGAATTAGACTTGTCTTCTTTTTAACACAATTTCAATTAACATTAGATTGACTTGTGTGTGTTCACGGCAACATTGATAATAAAAGAATATTCCAGTAGGCAATTAACTTTTTACAATTTTAAAGGAATTAAACGTGTTTCGTGGCCCAGAATCTTAATAAAAATATGTCGATGCTAAGAAGTGGGGTACATATTCTGAATAATAATTCTAACACTTTACAATTCCTGATACATCGACATTATTAAAGCGTTTTAGGGAACTCTGAAGAATTTTTATTTCGGATTTAGAAGCCTAATTATCGACGAATCTCCCTACATCAGCAGATTAAATCCAGGGAATGTTTGCTGTTATTGAGTGCAAAGTATTTATGGGTGCAAAACGTGGTCTTTCACTTTGAGGGAGGAACATAGACTGAGGGGCTCTGAGAACAGAGTGTTGAAGAAGATGTTTGGACCCAAAACGGGAGTGGGACAGATAAGAGAGAAAAATACTTGACGAGCAACTCACCCGATGTTGTTAGGGTGAGTTGAGTGTTTACAAGGCCTGAAGGGAGGAGACCTCGGCGTAGGTGGCAGGATAACATTAAGATGGATCTTAGGGAGACTCGATGTAGCGAATTGGCTTTCCGAACACGATAATGAATCATCTGGTTCAGTAAAGGAAGTGGGATGTTCTTTGACAAGCCGAGAACCATAGAATATCTTGCTCATTGCAGGTTGAGAGTAGCGTGATGTAGGCCCGATCTGCGCATGCGTTAGAACGACTTTGAGATTTTGTGACTGTTCCCAACTGTAATTCTCGCGTTCATTTGATAAATTTAAATGACGTATTGTGCTCTTGGTTTATATAAACGTGTAACTTAGGCAGGAAAGTCCTTAATCATGTAAGCTCTTACGCACTTTTACTTCTACAGAGAGAGAAGAACTCGAAAATTTTATGCTTATGAAAAGGCGTAACCTTCTTTTTCCAAAATTTGTTTGTTAACTGCCCGGTTCTGCAACAAAGGTCGCATAATTTGTGTGGCATGTTTTTGTAAACCTTGACAAAGATGGCTTACTACATCGGCGAGCGGGAGGTCATTGCCCCGATCAGCTGGTAATGCCGCATGGGTTAGTAAATGACGTCATAGCCTCGCGTCACACCCAGGACAGAACAGGACTCTGAAGCCACGGATAGAGCGAGCGATACAATCCCATGTCAGCAGATGCGAGTCGAGAGACCGACGGAAACAAGGCAATGAGAATAAAGCCTCAGTGGGAGACCCGGAAGGGGCGAGGGAGCCATCTCAAGCGTGCGCCGTGGATCATAAAGCATCAAGGATTGGACTGCGAGACGCGGGATCAACATTTCTAGATCAACGATCACGCAGGTTATGAATTGGCCGTGACGTCGAATGAGACTCGAGTCCATGCCTAACGATTCGCTAAGCTAATTAAGAATCCCTGAGACAACCCATCAAAACCCCGAAATATCCCACCAGCTACGTCACTCTCCGGGAGTGGACGCAGTGTGCGACCAGCCACGTCGTAGCGGACGCCGCGATGTACGCGACAGACATTAAGGAGGCTAATAAGTCCTTTGAAAGTGCGACAAAGTTCAAATACTTGGGAAAAACAATAACGATTCAAAATGATGCTCACGAGGAAGTTAGGAGGAGATTAAATTCCGGAAATGCTCGCTACTTCTCAGTTCAAAATATTTTGTCTTCCCGTCTGATTTCTAAGAACCTGAAAATTAAAGTATACAAAATACTAATTTTGCCTGTTGTGTGGTATGGGTGCGAAACATGGTTAATTTCGTTGACATTACTGTGTTGAATATTTCGGGCACAAACCTGGGTCCACATTTTCGCCTTCCGCTGTTATGTTATGGCAGTGAGCGTCAGTGTGGACCCGGCTTTAAGAGGCCGAGAAGTGAAAATGAAACTTAAAGATAAAAAGAAGAAGAAGAAGGCAGAGCTAAGACTCGAGAACAAGTGTCCATATCCAGAAAATCATTCCGTACCGAGCATATTTTATTAGCCACGTGATCTAATTAGAGGTTTGTGGCGACTATTACCGATTGGGTACAAGAATGTTTTGTGGGGTGGAGTTATTTTATCACGTGCTCGTGGCTGATTTTCTAAAGACATGCGTAATTTAGTATTTAAGAAGAGCCGGTTATTTCGACAGGCTTCTGTACGCTGTCAGAATTTTCGTTCACTGTTTAACGTTCAAATGCGGCAGGCAAACTTTTTAAATTTTGGGACTTTACTGAGTTACGATGCAACTGACCATGAATGCAGAATGCAACGTGCGTGTTATTTCAACAATTTTAGCGTTCGTGAATTTCTTGTCACAGTGAACTTACTAAAACTGCAGCTGTGGTAGCTTGCTTGGTGACACACGCTATGCGACTCCACCCCCATTTAAAAGAAGGTTGAGCTGAAACAGGGTGTTTCATGTTAATTGTCGTTGAAATAAAATTTACTGTGCGTTAGATGTATAACACACCTCTTTCGATCTTTACTTTTTATGTATGAGGGGATGGTTATTCATGTAATAAATGTTTCGAACCCCCTCTGAGCTTAAGATTATGGCAGAGCAGATCTCTATCTATCTACCTGTCCGAAAGTCCATCCACCTGTCTTTATTATCCAGAGTTTCCGCATAAAACACAGTAACTAAGTACAACAGCAGAGCATACAGGCTTGGATTCAAACCAGTAACCTGCCGAGTACGAACCCCATTCCACAGCGCCCAGTTCCCAAGCCGCGCGTCGATGCCTGTTCGTTGCTTGGTTCTCAGCGTCAATAACAAATATAATGCTCCATGCGCTGTGATCTAATAGGGCAAACCACGGAAGTCAAGAATACTTTTCCAGAAGTCAGATTTCTTGAATAGCCCAGCGACTATTACATTGTCAAGAAGCATTCTGTTCTATAGTTTGTTTCGCAGTCAAATCTAGAGCTCATAACGTGACGAGAACAGTCCTAATGTATTTGAATACATTTATACAAAGACTGAATAATGGCTACAGATTTTCATGAAGCTAAACCTACGATGGCTCAATTTTGTGGGCCCTCAGATTTTAATTGGGAAACTTGGATGTTTCCAAGTTAATGTATGTTCAATAATTCTCTTGTGTTTGGATTATTTACGACGCGAAACTTGGTCAGTGGCATTTATGCAGTGTCACAAACGCCTACATTTTGCGTTTTGGGCGAATGCTTTGTGTTGAAAAGCTTGAAACATTGGGTACTTGGCTAGTAACAGCGGAGGGATACAGAGTGACATAGCGTGGGAACCGCGGCGCGCCATTTGCTTGTCTGGTCTCTAACGTCACTTACCCCAGGTTAAAATTTATATAATTTTATGTGTGTCGAACTTTAAAACCCAAATAATAGGCGTACTAAATATATTTAGTGACGTCTGCACTTATTATTTTGATCATTAAATGCCGTCCGTTTGTTAGATTTAGCTTGAACCGTCACAGGATGTCAGGTGGGGTGACATCTTACGGGCGAAATCGCTCTTCATTTTTTTAATCGCGTAGCATCAGAGAGCCATTAGCCTTCGTAAGGGTGAGACGTGAGCCTGCCTGCAGTCTATCTTGGCCTACATCGTACGAATCTGGTATTGTAGAATAAGCAACTAGTGTTCATAAGTTGTATTAAATAGTTTACGTGAAATTAATTGTGATTTCGTATTAATAGAGACAAATTAAATGTTCTCGGAAACGTCCAAAAGCTACTTCACTTTTCTTTGTATAGTTGGATAAAAAGTAGTTCGTGGTGTGTGCAAATCAGGTCGTGTGAAACAATGAAGAAGTGTTCACTAAAAACGTCGTAACAGTTTCGTGATTTGAAATAACTTCGACTTTGATTTCACGTTGCTCGGTCAAGAATTGCAAAATCATTATTCACGATATTCATTCCAACATGGAAAATTACGTGCGAAGTTGGTAGCCATTATGGCGTCTTTTTGCGATGCAGAAATATTAAATATTCAAGTCATTCAGAAATGAAGAACTTTTCCAAAATATTAAATTTGTTTGCCGACTTTTGAGCACGTACACAAAATTACTGCTGACCAGTGGCTTTGTAATCCGCGTAGCCTATAGGAACTGTACCGAGTACACATTAATATGAATAATTAATTAGTTGCAAAAGTGGTAGACATTTTGATTTTTCCGACATGAATATTCAAGCTGATCTGAATTATATTACATATTTATAATGAATGAGTTTTGCAAAGTTTCTAGAAGTTTCTCTTCAAAATTCTGGCGAACGTTTGGGAATCAAATTAATTGTTGATTGTCATTCTTATAATTTAGTCTAAAAATTCAGTGGTCCCATTGTAAAGTTATTGTCATATTTTTATGCAAATAATTTGAAATGCACTTACTTAAATAATTATTGTGATAATATTATGTCAGTTCGGTTTCATATAATTTGATGAGTACATTTCCGTCAAATAGGGTTACGATGCACTCAGATGTCATTGCTAATATTAAATAGTTTTGTTTTCATATTTATAATCAGCTATTTACATGTGACATTACCGTAAAATGACCTCGCTCGGCTCACTGCTTGTTGCATCCGGAAGGCTCTCGGATAGATTCCAGAGCTGGTACAGAAGGTTTCGTGTTTTTATCCAGTTTCTCAGCGCATAACTAGTCACTGTGTCTTATATTATACTTTATTTTCGAAGCTGCATAAGGATGTGAGCACTAATGTGCCAAAGTTAAGTCGTGGGCACTATTTTGGGATGTTTCAGATTTGGGATGCGTGCAATAGAATGACGGACAATTGTCTTCCTGTGATTAAATGAAAAAGCTAATTGCTTGTGAAATTCATTTCTTAGGATGTCTGCACCATTCCATTCCTTAAAATTACGTTGCATTTTATCTTTACGTCGACACGTTAAATGATTTGTTACATCTTTGCAGCTTTTCCTGTACTCTCGCGTAAAATATTCCCATTATCCATAGAGTCAGGAATTCTTCCACTATTTCATCTTCCAGGATAGGAAACCATGAACACTTTTCATCTCCTCGTAAACTCCCGTCGTTTGTTCTACTTAGGCTACGAAGTCTAAACTGCAGTGCGTTTAAAAAGTTCGGTTCATTGCATTCAGGATTTGTACAAAACTTGAAACATGTTCTCCTGCACCAACAAATTATTCCCCATTATAGCCAAGGTTCTTGGATTGTGACTGAGTAAGAGCAGTAACTGTCAAATCCGCTGACGTCACGTAAATTAAACATTGATATAAAGTTATTTGATGGCAGACTCCACACACGAATCGTACAAATTATCATTCTTTCTGCATGACTAACTCACTAATAAACCTAATAATTCTTTCCTTCTGTGTGCATGGCCGGCGAACACTAACTTTTCATGATTTGTACGTTCTCGTGTGCCCCTGCCATCCGTTGCTTCTTTGAATGTAGACAAATTTTAAATTTCGTTTCGTGAAAGAGCTTAAGAATGAACTTCAGTCGAAATCACGACAGTAAATAAATGGGACCAAAGGCGTCCCCACTCACAAATTCAAGGAATATTATAAAGAGTAGTATGATAATATTAAAAATGTCGCTAAATATGTTACGTGTGATGGGTAGTTGGACAGAACCTTCTATTTAATGTGTTTTGTCCTGAAGTTTCGGTCAGGATTACCACAGTGAAGTTTGCAAATGTTGAACACAGCTTCCATATCAGGTGTTATGTTATCCTGACATTTCAATAAGAGCTCTTAATTAATTTACATCTCGACGCTGAGGCTCTCTGTCCCTGTTCCAACTTCTCGATTCTCTTCCACGTCTTCATACATTACAACGTTTTCGGGAAATTCACTGCCACAAAAGAACACGGAAGTTAATTCTCGTCACCAGAAAAACCGAAATTCTACTCCTAGTCCGAACCATTTAACTTAAATTCGGATCTTAACTCCGTTTTAATAATATTCTCCTCCACTCCGAGGCCCCTTAGCTCGTGTCACGTGTTTCCGTGTCAAAGTTTTCTGCTAGGTTTCAAATTCCTTGGGCGTGGCCTTCTTGATGTAATCACAGGAAAGAATAAAATAAATGAAACTCCTTCAACTGATACATCGTTGTTATATCATCATGCTTCGAGTCGAGAATAATTTCAGTTATTGTAGAGTATGAACTTATGTAGGCGTTGCCTTAGTTTTCTAATTTGTTCTGTGCTAGAAAAGATGATTCCATGGACCCGGAATCAAAACTTTAAATAATTCATTTTGACCAAACATCGGACGGCCGTCTTCGCTATGTGAAACTGAATAAAATCACGAAACCAAGCAAAGAGGAGGTTTTTGATCAGAGGAGCTTATGAATGCAACCAGTGGTGGACGGAGCACGGAAAACCAAAACTGTTTTGTTATTGTTAAATTGAGATTTGCAGACATCAGCAACAAATCTTTTTAAAATTGGTTGTCTGTCCATTGAAGAGCCTCCCCCCCCCACAGCTTATATTTTATACGCAACGTGTTATGTATGCTGTCTAAATGCCCAGCCAATCGTAACCATATTGATTTGTTTATGGCTGTGATGTTCTCACACTAAAAGGCCATGTTACACGATCATATAACTTGCCGAATTCGATGGCGCACGCATTCATCGCGAACTAACAGACATGTCGAAATTTCGTAGTTATATCGCGCGGTGTATTACAGGCAGGCAGGCTCTGGTCATTGCGGTAAGATTTTCGATAAACCAGGAAATATAAGAGAATATTTGCTCGTCAGGGATTTCGAAGTGTTTAGTGTTCAGTAAAGATTGGCTCAGAGTTTCGAAAGAGTGTAAAGTCTGTGTGTGAGTGAAGCGGCCCTCTGAGTATTTGTGGTTGTGTTGTGTTGTGTTGTGCCAGCGAGAGACTTCGAACCAGGGACCATGGCAAGAGGAGCAACGCGCAAACAGTAAAGTTAAGAGAAAAAACCAGTGTCGGCCGAACCCCTAGTGGACGAGGACCCATCCGCTGGAGGATGGGCTGGGTGCTCGCGGCAGATCTTGTACGCCATAGCATCGGCACGGTCTTATCAGAGCGGCCAGGCCCCAGGTTGCCAACGATAACCACGTCGGTCCGTGCCAGGCAACTTGTATTTGACGCGGCGCCCGCCACGACTGAGGGCATGTTAGGTTAAGGTCAAGTTGGCAACCCTGTGCACTTTATACTTTTTTTATAGTTTGTAAGTGTCCTCCCTGCCCTCCCCGATAGGTGCCCAAGTTAGGTCGCGTGCACTTAGCTTTTGTGTCCATGGCAATGGACGTTCAGTTAGGAGGGTTTGATATTTCTGTGTGTTTTTTTTTATCACAGGGTGCACAACTTGACAGGTTCGGTCGGCACGACCAATGAAATCAATGCGAGAAGGAGAGACAGACAAAAAGAACTTTTGCATTCTCTTCCTGTGAACAAATCGCATTGCAAGGAAAAAGATTCAGTAAAGCCAAAATACGTATTTTGGTTCTTCAGTCTTTCGCTTCAGTGCTGAAAGATTTGTCTGAATCTGTAAGGTTATTTATTGTCAGGAATTCTGAAGAGAAATATTATGTTTTGTTGTGTGTTTTATTCTGTGAACTGAATTACAGGTTATTCGACGTTAGAGAAAGACATCGATTGTGTTTTTTCTTAAGAAAGCGTAATTCAGCGTTATCGAACGCAGGTCAGTTACACGAACATTTTGCGTTTCGTTTGTCCGCGAGAATCGCGGAATTGGCGCCGGAGTTAGGATTTTGCACGACGAAAACTTCGCCGACGTAATAACGCGCTTTGGTTTGAACAAATTAGGAGTTTCGTGTGTTGTTCCGGGCCGCGAATCCGTGTCGCTGTTATTTTTTTCAGGAAGGCGAACTCCTTGCACGGGCGTAAAGGTAAGTGACAGAATAAAGGTGGGTGAGAGGTTCGACGTTGTTTGGTCCTCGTTTCCGACGTTTCGTTCTTCGATTCAGTGAACCGTCATTCCAGCGCGACAAATCTGAATTTCGTGTTCTCGTTTCATTTCCGATCTTATTGCGACGTCGTAAAAGCTCGATAAATTTTAGTCCGCGTTTTCGTTCGCCGAAGTGGATGGCCTGCAGTCGTGTCGCTTCGAAGTTGCGCTTGTCAAAACGGACAACTGCAATGAGCAATCATAAATGGCTACTGAACTCTGCGCATGCGCACAGCAGAAGAGATGAGTCACGGAGTCAACGAACAGCACAGGTAAGTTTTCTGAGTTCGTGTTCTTACTTCCAATGTATGATTGTTGTGCCGTTCTTACAGAAGTCGTTTTGTTTGTTTGTTTGTTTGTTTGTTACAGGTCCCGCTCATTTCCTGTGCCTCAACAAAGAACGATGCACGCCCGAAATTGGTTTTAGGTTTTACTTTGACGGAAATCCGTCCATTTTGGTCACACTGTTTCGTCTGTGTGCGGTTATGATTCGTGATTTGCCCAAGTTAATTGTCCTTTAAACGTTTCAATGTTATTTCGCGTCGCCTATTGACACGTGTTCGTCTGTCTTATTTTCTCCAGGTTGTGAGGATTTGAATAGGAGAGTCGACTTATGCACATAAGTGACGTGGAAATTATAATGGAAATGTCCGGGCAGTATTTTACGAAGTTGTGATTCATCGATTTTGATTAACATGGTTCGGGTAATTTGGACAATTACTCGCGGACGGATACGATGAGACTAATGGGTGGTCTTTAAAAAACACAGACAAGGGGGATTGTTTTGGTTTCTTAATTGTGACACTCTGTGGCACTTATAAAAGTGTCAATTATTTGCTTTCATGAATGTACAGAATTGAAAAATTTGACAGGGTGACCAAAAATGCTCGGAATGATGAAAGAACGTTTTGATATTTTGGCCAAGCAACGGAAGTGTGATGATACAAACTTCTGTTAAACCTCTGTTGTGTGACCACTGAGTTGTATTCGTGAATCTGGTAATTTAGAAATTATGGGGATGCATCGTTCCTTGGCCAAACAGGATGAACCTGATAATTTTAAATAATTTCCTGGTCACCAAGCCCTCGTTTACAGCTTCAAATGCATTCAGTATTTAGCTTTTCAAGAAGTTCCCTCTTACAAATCCTGCCATTTCAGTCTGAACCTGTAACCTAGCAACCTTAAATTTATTTTCATGTTAGCGATGTCACGTGTTGAATGTTAACCGAAGAGATTTTCTGAATCTTTCCGAAATTATTCACGTGTATGTAGTAATAGCAGTGCCTGGATCCAGTTTCTGAAATTTAATGTCTGAAATATTCATTCTTATAATAATTTCTCTAACTATACATGAGTCACTTAACTCGACTTTTATCACTAACATTTGCCTTAACGTCACGTATAAGAATTGTGGAATGGAGGGCTTAATGTTCATCAAAAGGTTTCAGGTAACTCGTGTCATCACTAGCTCAAGTTGAATTTTGACATTCTGTGAAAATGATGTACGTAAATCTGTGATTTATCGGAAGGTACTACGCTTGCAGGTACCTGGAGCAACTAACAAAAACCAGGACAGCTCATCCGCAGTCCAATTCTTGAGCACAGGACGTCCAGAACACAGAGCAGAGCGGCTACGCCTTCAACAATTCATCATCACGAAGTTTTGTTGTTAACTTGATGCATGTTTTTGGATATTTCCTGGGGATTGAGACGAGCTGCATCCAGTGAGTTTTTCTAGTGTTACAGGATAATGTAAGCAGAGCCAGCGTCTGAAATGTTGTTTTTTTCAACAAAAATATATTTGTTTCGAAAGTGCAATTAGCCTCTTTACCGTCCAGTAAAATGTTAATTTTAACTTTGTCCAGTTAACACAATTTATTCCAGCAGTATCAATACAAATCACATTAAAATTACGCAATTTATAATATTTCTCTTTAGAGTAAATTAAATGTAAAAATACCTTCACGGCGACTACCAAAAACACGTAAATAAAACCGAGCGCCTTACTCCAGACTCCTCCCAGTTCCACAAGAGGCGCCACCATCACCTCGTTTTCATCTCGTGCTACCAAGGTCTCCTACGTCGCACTCGCATAGCAAATTGTGATGAGCATTGACTATTATATTAGGAGCAAACCTTCGTGTGTTTTTAAACATAATTCTCGTGTGTTCTAATTGTGGTGCAATGTATTCAGTACAGCTGTTTCTCTGTCGTTCAATATCCTAGAAACAAAGCGAGCTCCTGAAACGCTGAGCGATGGATGAACACAAATCTTAGTACTTAGTACATCGTATTTGATTCTGTGTAAATGTTGTTTTGAAATTGATGTTGCTAAAACTTCTGTCACTATTTACGAGATAAATTGTTAGTATTAACTGAAATTATGAATTGTAAAATGGTATAAAAGATACTGGACTGAGAGCTGTGTTTTAAGTCCACCTGACGTCATATTTTCAGGGGCTTAAAATGTCGCCTTTGATACATTTCATTGCCTCATCTTTATCAATTCCTCGTGGCGTCTGTTTCGATTCTGTCTCTGAGAGTTTGTTTCTGTTTTGTGCGGTCGAAATTGGAACTCCATTACGACAACGGAATCATCCAAATTCGAAAGAGTTCAGAGAAAGTTTCGTGCTTTGTGCCACGGTAATTACGAATGCATTTTAGTTACAGTAAATATCTCAGGCGGCGTCTTGATGACTTCCCTTTTCAATTCGTTTAAGAACAAAATTAGCTTTTTCCGTGTTTGATTTTGCTTTTGTCCTGACCTCTGTACATTTACGGTTAGTCTCAATTTCAAGGTCAGAGGCGTACTGCGTGTTTTTGTGCAGTAATTAAAGTTAAGATTCATCCGCGAAAGACTTGCTCGTGTTGTGTTGGTGGACGTGTATTCGCGTTACTAGACTTCTATGTTACTTTTATTAGATTCGATGTAAAACAGGGCAATTGATAGTACGAATTAAAATAAATGTATGCTTATAAAAAATCCGGACAATTTGTGACCGAATGTCAAAGTATCATAACAATTATGCACTGTCGTCTTCGTTACTTCAATGCAACACGAATATTCAAAATAATAACTTGTAAAATTTACTGCGATGTAACTTAATGAAGCTTCTACAAAGTACAGTCAAATAATTAAATAAATTTAGAGCGTGATGGAGCACGTACACACAGACGTAGTGTTCCGTGCTCCGTGACCGGAGAAACCTAAATGGAGAACAGCCCGTTAAATCGGAAAATGTTGTGGGAGATTTGTCGCCAGTTACGAGAAAAGCTTTGACCTTGGTAGTGCGCGCAGATCATAAGGAAAATGTTTTCTCAGCTAGAATACGTTCTCACGGCGGGGAGTACGAAGACGCCCGTCTTCTGCGTTGTAGCGCCGCGAAGTCTGGTAGGAGGTCCCTCCTGCCTCCATCATCACGTCGTCTTATCGCCCTGACGATGGAGGCATCAAGCAGCGTCGGTTTGAAGCCACAGATTTACAACCCTCAGACTTCTACAGAGGTCAGAACTGCCGAGGTCAAATCTTTCGCCGTGAGTCAGGAATAATATGCATAGCAGATCGTTACAGATTGCACCGTCCTTTAATTACGAGTCGTAGTTCGTAAGTTTTTCTACGCACTTATTAAGTAGCTGAGCGTTGCCACGTTCAGCGCTGATTAGATCGCTATAGCCCTTATGTCCGGATCCCCTGTTTTCAGTGCACGTGCATCGTGTCTCAAGGTCCCCTCCCCGTCCTCCACTGCGCCTCATCGTGGGAAATTGCAGGTGTCCGGAGTCTTTTTCTGTAACTTGTTTGTCAACTTGTTTTTCACCTGAAAATAAATAACTAAAGCCTCAGCTGAGGCGATCTTTAATTAAACCCCGTGAACCCAGCAAAAGAGTCTCATAAATCCCTTCATCGAACCCAAACCCACCTTGGCAACAATCTACAAAGAAGAAGGGAACGGTTTCACAACCTCTTCAAATGCCGTGCTTTCAGTTAACAGATGTGTTTATTTATTCACGGTATTTTTAGGTATTTTAATGAATAAGCACAAAATATTACCACAAAATACACAAAATTGAATTTCGTTAAGGCACATACAGAGTAACAGGAAAATGATACAGCTCTAATCAAAGGGGGAACTCAATTCATGTTTCCGAGATAAAATCAAATACAGAATCAGCTTAACAGATCGTAAGCCGGGCCTGAAAGAAGACTTCACGTCTTATAACTGCCTCGAACCTGGACAATACCTCACCAGAATGCGCCACTAACCAGGACGTGGTTAACATAACACATCATTTATTCCGGCCCGAGTCCATTGTGTTACAAGACAGAACAGTTTCATTTCTTCGAGGACACCAGCAGAATCTAAAGTTCTCACGGCGGTAAGAACGAAATTTCTTTCGTTCTGGATTGACTACTGATCGGCGCTGCAACCAAGGACACAGTCGTCATCCTCCACCTTTCCTTCCTCAAGCGCAGAAAAATCAATAACGTCCCGAAGTTCCTCGTCCGCCAGATGGCAGGAGAATGTTGATGTAGACCATGCACGCAGCTAGTTTCAGCTCGCAGACACAGATAGCGCGCGTGTCAACACTTCCACTTCCTGTTCGTACAGCGGATGTAATGACGACGTATATTAATTTGCACGTGTTTAACTATAAGCATAATTCACTATGGCGTGTAATTAGCAAATGGTCATTTTTGGTCCAACAACACAAAGTTTATTCGCGGGAAATCTGTTGTCTCGTCTCAGTAAATAAAGAAATTAATTAATGCCAGACGGCATGACAAAATATCCAAAAGACAGTCGCCTTCCTTTGAATTTTAAGTTAATATTCTTTAACGATGCCATTTTATAATGACTCAACTTTTCGGTTCATAATTAATATATGATATAATGATTACCAGCCCATGAATATTGGTCATCTGGAGAGAACTTTTGACTGTGAAAGAGGCTTAGAGCCTGCCACTTCAAAACCATCGTCAGTACGGGCTTCTACTGCACATTTTTCACATAACCGGAAATCTTCTAGAACTATCTAAACAAAAGACGGGAGTCTAACGAAGGTTTATTGCGATTACATTCCAAATTCTTTTGCACTAAAAGGGCTATAAGCTGTGTCTATTTCTTGTTCCTACTTTTTAATTTCTGTTTTGCATGGATCAGAGTCCTTCATCGGAATCCGATAGCAACTTACTCACTCAAGAAATCCACCGCCTTTCATTGAATCCAAAGGTTCATCACCGCCTTCACAAGATTATCCTTATTCAAATTCAACCCACTCTCTAACATTTAACTTCATTACAATCCATTTTAATATTATCCTTCAACTTACTCTTATGTTTCATGGTAAATTTAAAGTGACATAGAAGATGCTGTAGAATTTACTTTTTCTTACAATCTCTGATTGGTTAATTAGGTTAATGGACCTATAATAACTTCACCTAGATTCTAGGTTGTCCCCAGACATTGTGGCAAAGGGAAGGAAACCCCCGTCCTGCCAAGAATTGAAGCCCGAACGCCCAGTTCGTAGCTAGTAGCCTGAAAGAGGCCCCAATCCGGATTGACGGAGGCGTTACTTATATACTTTGTATATCATCTTGGAAATTCAGCGGACGCCGACTTCCTTATGAGCTCGGCGTAAACCGTAGTCAGAAATGTGGGGCGTAAGCGATGCCTTTTCTATTTGTGTAACTTTTCTTTTGAATTCGAATCGTTTCATTGGAAAACAGAGACAGATAACGGCGAACGAATAAAATGTACGGAGAAGAAACAGGGAAGGAGAATAGGAAAAGATGGAGCTGAAACAAGAGGGAACACAATAATAATTGTGATCTTACCTCTCGTTCCATGTGTGGATTTTCCACGGATCTGCGTTCTGACATTCGACAACCGAAACCTCCCAATAGCCGCGATGTACCCGACAGACATTAAGGTGGCTCATAAATCCTTTGAAAGTGTGACAGATTTCAAATACTTGGGAAAAACAAAAACGATTCAAAATGATGCTCACGAGGAAGTTAGGAGGAGATTAAATTCCGGAAATGCTCGCTACTTCTCAGTTCAAAATATTTTGTCTTCCCGTCTGATTTCTAAGAACCTGAAGATTAAAGTATACAAAATACTAATTTTGCCTGTTGTGTGGTATGGGTGCGAAACATGGTCAATTTCGTTGACATTACTGTGTTGAATATTTCGGGCACAAACCTGGGTCCACATTTTCGCCTTCCGCTGTTATGTTATGGCAGTGAGCGTCAGTGTGGACCCGGCTTTAAGAGGCCGAGAAGTGAAAATGAAACTTAAAGATAAAAAGAAGAAGACAAATCTAAATAAGTTGGAGACTCGAGAACAAGTGTCCATATCCAGAAAATCATTCCGTACCGAGCATATTTTATTAGCCACGTGATCTAATTAGAGGTTTGTAGAGACTATTACCGATTGGGTACAAGAATACTTTGTGGGGTGGAGTTATTTTATCACGTGCTCGAGGCTGATTTTCAAAAGACATGCGTAATTTAGAATTTAAAAAGAGCCGGTTATGACGACAGGCTTCTGTACGCTGTCAGAATTTTCGTTCACTGTTTAACGTTCAAATGCGGCAGGCAAACTTTTTAAATTTTGGGCCTTTACTGAGTTACGATGCAACTGACCATGAATGCAGAATGCAACGTGCGTGTTATTTCAACAATTTTAGCGTTCGTGAATTTCTTGTCACAGTGAACTTACTAAAACTGCAGCTGTGGTAGCTTGCTTGGTGACACACGCTATGCGACTCCACACCCTCGACCCCCCATTTAAAAGAAGGTTGAGCTGAAACAGGGTGTTTCATGTTAATTGTCGTTGAAATAAAATTTACTGTGCGTTAGATGTATAACACACCTCTTTCGATCTTTACTTTTTATGTATGAGGGGATGGTTATTCATGTAATAAATGTTTCGAACCCCCTCTGAGCTTAAGATTATGGCAGAGCAGATCTCTATCTATCTACCTGTCCGAAAGTCCATCCACCTGTCTTTATTATCCAGAGTTTCCGCATAAAACACAGTAACTAAGTACAACAGCAGAGCATACAGGCTTGGATTCAAACCAGTAACCTGCCGAGTACGAACCCCATTCCACAGCGCCCAGTTCCCAAGCCGCGCGTCGATGCCTGTTCGTTGCTTGGTTCTCAGCGTCAATAACAAATATAATGCTCCATGCGCTGTGATCTAATAGGGCAAACCACGGAAGTCAAGAATACTTTTCCAGAAGTCAGATTTCTTGAATAGCCCAGCGACTATTACATTGTCAAGAAGCATTCTGTTCTATAGTTTGTTTCACAGTCAAATCTAGAGCTCATAACGTGACGAGAACAGTCCTAATGTATTTGAATACATTTATACAAAGACTGAATAATGGCTACAGAATTTCATGAAGCTAAACCTACGATGGCTCAATTTTGTGGGCCCTCAGATTTTAATTGGGAAACTTGGATATTTCCAAGTTAATGTATGTTCAATAATTCTCTTGTGTTTGGATTATTTACGACGCGAAACTTGGTCAGTGGCATTTATGCAGTGTCACAAACGCCTACATTTTGCGTTTTGGACGAATGCTTTGTGTTGAAAAGCATGAAACATTGGGTACTTGGCATAAAATGAATTAATGGTTTCATCATCGCACTCAGCTGTGCTGATGCAGTGAAAGGTTTCGACGGACTGGACTCGTAGGTCGATTGAATCTGGTGTCAGAGTTGCAATATTAAGACGAAAATTCTCCGGGATGTCGCGCCGTATAATACAGTAGAAACTGACCGACGTTTCAGAGGTGCTTACTTCCTGCATCATTGGGCACTCATCGCCCTGATGATGGTAGGTAATAAGCACCTCTGAAACGTCGGCCAGTTTCTACTAGATTACTTGCCGCTGTGAGAAGCTGAAATCTCACTTACAGCAAGGATGTTTCTGGCAAAGTGACAACTTGCAAGATCAAGAAGGAGATGGGGGATACCATTGAGGTTGGTTTTATGGAAATAAGTTGCGAGTACGTGGACTGGATCCGTGTGGCTTGGCACTAGGACAGACGGAGGATTCTGTTGATCCTCGGGGTTCTGTTAAAGGCCTGCTTCGTGTTCGGCAGGTCCCGGGTTAAAATCTCGGCTCAGAGCCCGGCTATCTCAGCCCCTTCAGGCAAATTCCGGGATGGTACCGTAAATTAGGCCACGACCGCTTCCTTCCACATCCTTTCTAATTCATTATTCATTGTCTTCCTCTCATTCGACGCTGTGTAATCCGTTGAATTGTAAAAAGATAATCACGAGGAGGTTTTATCATTATCGCAGCTGCGTCGTCTCACGCACGGCTCTGCCTGATTTCCGCTGGCCTTGACCTAAGTAATTGGTTCACGCGGCGATTTCTTGCTTCAGGCAGGATCCGGTACGAGAGCTCGTGGCAGAATTTCCTGAAGAGGACGTCTGCATTTTATGGCTGTCGACACGATCACTGTGATGGAAAAGTTCTCTTATCACGGAATGTTAAACTGCAGGTCGTGTCTCAAATATTTTTAGATGCATTTAACTCTTTGAAGCACAGTGGTAACTATATGTACCACCTGCAGTTATATTTATGGGGTCTTCTTAAGGTACAATTTGGCTGCACGCGACAGAGACGGACTCATCGCAGCTTCCCGCCACTCACTTTTGAGGTGACGACCGAGACATGCGGCAAAGTGTTTGTTTTGTTGAGACGCGTGCACATATTCTGTGAAAAATGAGTATAAAAATGCTTCTAAAAAGGTTACTCCAAGAAGAAGAAGAAGATGTGTTGCTGTGTTATTTGTTGCGAAAGAAAGAAAGAAAGAAAGAAAACCTACGAGTTCAATATTCAAAACCAGACGCGAAGAAGGATCTTTCTGTCTGTTAATAAAGAATCATTTATCATTAGAAGAAGAAAGTTTCAGGAGTTATTTCAGATTGAATCAAAAGCAGTTTGGTTACGCACTGAGTTTAATAGGAAAAACATACAAACAACAAAAACTGTCGCTCACGTTACGGTTAAGTTTCTTATATTGTATTATTACTAATTATGTCACAAATGTAATGACAATTGTCTTCATTCTGTGATGTTGGTTGGTTCGGGGGTCGAGGCAGTTCTTAAAGGAGAATACCTCAGATGAACTTGGGTTGGACATCCCATGTTGCTCCTCGCATATCCATCTGAATCACTTCATAGTGACTTAAAATGTTAGCTTGTATTTTCAAACGTGGAGCCTTTACGTGGTTCCCAAATGAAGCAATTTCGTCTTCAATTTCTGTATCAGTGTTGGCACTTAACTGTTGCACGAGATTATCAAGAATATCATCATGATTGTTGTTGCGTCTTTTTCGTCGTGGAGGCTGTGGTACAGAGGACTGCGATGCTTCATCTGGACAACCTTCGCTGTTTTCAGTCCGAGTCTCAAACTGTGCGTTTGCCGCTGAATCTGACTCAACATTAGATGCAGTAGGTCTTTCTGTTGAAACCGGTTCTAAGAATTGGAGTCTCTTGAAAAAATCCCACTTAGAATTTTTCGGTGGTGCAGCTGATCCGGTTGACATTTTTCTTTTGCGTTTAAATCGATTGTATGAATCCCGTATATACTTCCAGCGTTTTCTACAGTCTCCATCTGAAATGAGAAAATACGCCCATTTTCGTGTGCGTGTTCTTTGTGTACGATATCACTTATTGAGTGATTGACAATTTTTTCCCTTCAGATTTATGGCGACTGGCGAAAGTTACGCTTCACTATCGTTTGCTTACCGTATATCAGCGCGTCATATTTCACCAATCGTGAAAGAGGTTCTTAGGTGTCTAAGAAACAAGTTGGTACCTCAACTCATGCCTGAACCTACGCAACGAGAGTTTCAACGCATTTCAAACGAATTTTGGATAAAATGGAATTTTCCGAACGCCGTTGGAGCCAATCTCTTTCAACTACAAAGCTTTCTTTTCTATCGTTCTTTTAGCCATCGTGGACGCTAATTACAAGTTTATTGCGGTCGACGTCGGTGCATATGGCAAAGAAGGTGATTATTGGAAATAACTTTAATCTTCCGGGTCCTGAGTGCCTTCCGGGAACCATTTCTAACTTTCAGGCGAAGCATCGGGTCTCGACGCGTATCTGATGAAGTTGCAAAGAATGACGTAACTGAACAGACATTCAATTATCGCCTTTGTCGTGCCGGAAGGGTATCGGAAAATGCATTTGGGTTGATTTGCCAAGTATTTTGAGTGTTTTATACACACATAAACATTTTGCCGGAGACATGTGATGATTTGATATTAGTCGCCTGTTACGCGATGGATTCCTAGTAAAAATCTGGAAAAACTTTCTATCACTTCAGTAATGACGTGGAAACAACGCCACCAAACACGCACTCCTTATCTCGAGCAGGAGGCGAGATAAGAGAAGAGTTGAGAAAATATCTCATGTCAGACGCTGGTGCAGTTTCTAGGGAAGTAGATCGCAAAAACCTGGTAATAATCCATTCATTGCATGACGTGTTTAAGTCTAGAAGACGTTATATTGTATTATAAAAACGCAAACAACTAACCACTTTTGTCTAATTAGGCGAGCTTCGGGATTTAGAGGGTTAAGTCTGGCATTTATGAAAGCGACAGTGAACTTATGAGTCCTGCAAATTTCGTGACTGTCAGGCATCGAGCAGGACCCCGTTCCTTGGCGTATAAAAATGTATTCTGTGAAAGTTAAGTTGCCACCACGCCCCGCAGTAAAGCTGACAACCGATTTCAGACTACGTTGCCGATAACTGGGTTACACCGAACGCCTATTGATTGCAGCATCCTTGGCGATGTAAAAGTCTGACCAGAACGAGCTGCATGGAGCAGAGTCCTTCTTCAGCCCTCGGTCGGTCGGCTAGTCAAATTCTGAACGAAATTCTTATCTCCTTATAACGCAGTTTCCTCCTCGCTCTTGTCACTTCATCCGTCTCGGGTCCAGATATTACCCTCAGCGCTCTCTTCTCAGACACCCCGAGTCTGTGTTTTCGCTTGAAGTGAAAGACCGGGTTTCACACCCATACAAAACAGTAGGAAACATTCGTTGTTAGAGAGGAGACGGGAAACAGAAGATTGTGAACTGCGGGCGGGAGAATGTGAAGGTGCGTCGTGCAGTTGTAATACGCTTGGAAGTGCCTGAGGTAAAGTTGGTAATCGGCTTCCTCAGACGTTGGTAGTATTTCGTAGGATTGGCGGGCAGATTGAAATAGCTGAAGATTGTCAGTTTGTAGATAATAATATGAAGAGTTTTATTCAGTCTCAAGACAAGATCAAGTTCACGCGCCCTGGGACCATGAAGTTTATGTATAATATCGAAGAAGGTGGCGTGATGTCATTCTCTTTATGAGTGCGACCTCACACGTGATCTCGTTACAGGCGATGACATCATAAGGAAACTGTTATCACAGGAGGCGTTGCGAGCTGTGAGGGCGCTCTCATATTACATCTGCTTAATCTCAATACGTGGAACTTACACAGTGTCTGAATTTAATTCGGATGGAGTTCGGACCTCAGCTTCTGGGGAATGCGGTGATGATCCTTCGCGGAAGTGTAGGCAACTGTCAGTTGCTCGAGAGACGTGCTAATTCCTTTCTTGTAGCTCCTGAGAAATGCCGCCAGTCGTTTTTCTGGGTCTCTCCGACTGTCGGTTGTTTCCATGGAGACGGTTCCCTGACCTTGACCGCTATTTGTGATCTGGCCTTCGGCGTTGTGCGAGGGCTGGGCCTGCCAAAGAATTACGGAATGTTGGTCGTTCGCTTAATAACTCGCCCTGCTCGATTAATCCAGACCCGGGGACTAACAGGAATCTTTACTCGAATTTACCGCGGGCCGGCGAGGGAAGTAGGTTGTGTGGATAAAGCTGGCTCAGGAGGAGAATGCCCCGCGTAGCGAACTTTCGGGTTGCTGCCCTCAACAGCGCTGAACGGATTTTGATGAAACTGAACGCGAACTGGCGTCGGTAGGCATCGCTTCGGGAAATTCTCCGCTCCACATTTAGCTCATCTCTGGTTTTCAGAGTTCACTTGGCAAATGTTCACATTCGCTGGCTTCATATTTTAGGGTAACAAGTTTGAATCCACGAAGTCATTGTCATTATCGGAGATAGAATTGAAGTTGCTCAAAATCTGCCACCACGCGAGATCCGACATACAGACAATTGTCTCAGTTCCTTGCCCACGTAAAACCGACGTTTCGGGAACAAACCCTGAAGATGGGGACAGAGTTTGTTCCCGAAACGTCGGTTTACTACGGTAACCAGTTGATTATGTGTAATAAAATTGTTTGTATCTTGTGAATCACACAAAACATCATAGTTGAATGGTTAGTACTCCTGCTACATGTTTGGCAGGTCCTGGGTTCAGATCTTGGCCTGCAGACTGGCTATCGTGACGAAGGCTTGTTGTGGTTTTCCTCAGTCCCTCCAGAAAATGCTTGGATAGTTCCTTAAATTAGGCCATGATCACTTCTGTCCACATGTTTTCCAATTCTCTGTTTACTATCATCCTCTCACTCGACATTATAAAGTCTCAGCTAGTGACAGCATCGTTAAATAAAGTATAAATAAATTGTGAGTCACATGAAGATGGCTGCCTTCTGGGTTGTAGCATTACAACACAGAAAACGAGTCATATTCGTACTCGCCACTGTGAGAACCTCAATTCTTACTGTGACTCGCATGCTTTTGTTATGCTGTAACTTTGTGTGCCTGAAACTCGGGACTGTCAGTGTGATGGTATGAGATAAGAAATTCATGAACATGTGTCTGCACGACCTTGAATTTTAAGACATCCCATCTTACTAGTGACATCTTATAAATTGATCTGAAGTTGTCACTGACATGAAATCCCACAGTCTTGGACTGGGGACATTAAAATATCATAGTAATTTATAAAAAATACATTTAACACTGCTTTAGCTTTATTCAGCTTTCAGTATCACATTTAATTTTCATTGTTGCAATTTGCATGCTCTTTCCTAATGTTCTTCAGTAAGACACATCCTAGTTGCTGATTTAACTTCCTTGTGTAGAGCAGATGCTCATGGGAAAAGAGTGTGAAGATGACAGCGTTGTGGGATATTGCGCAGTGTAGTGTAATATAAATTGACACCATTATTAGGCGATCTCTCTGGTGATGAAGGCAGTAAGCATATTCCCCTTGTTACTTCATGCTTTTAAGTTAGTCATGTTTCTTTTCTGTATTAATAACATAGGCAGGAAAACTGTGACATGAGTTAAGAAAAATAAAAGCAGTAAGTACAGTTTCTATGGGATATTATGATACAATGTATAAAATGTGAAAGTAGGGCAAGGAAATATCTCAATTTGGGAACTCTACATTCAGACAGGTAAAATGCCATTTGTTGCTTTCGAACATTTTCGCTAGATCTACTGATACTATTGGTAGCACTGCATTAATCTAAATATATCGATATGGGAAAGAATGACTAGCGAAATTGCGTCGATCACTTTCGTAACCTGTTTTGAAGTACAGTACATATTTCTTGTACAGAGGTTTTGCAGTTATGTCAGACAGCAGACTGGCCGTATCTGATGCGAAGGTCTGAAAAAACAAGCACACAAACTGTGATGATCTCGTGGTAGTGGATTGTGTCTTGGAGTCTACGACTAGACAGCGGCGGATTTATCGTACGTAGTAAGATTTAGCAATTTGTGCGTTGTATTATAATTTTAACGGTTACATTATTTCTTGACGATGACTTCGCAGTTATACACACGAAAGTAAACAAGGTACGAAGTACTGGTTAATCTTGCACTTGTACTACCTTATCCGTGTGTTTGGTCACGTAACTTCGTCTTGTTTCAGGTTCGGACTTCTGTAGGGCCCTATTAAGCATGACAGATCTGCGATTCGATGGCCGAGTGGTTGTAGTTACAGGAGCTGATGCAGGTGATTATCGTACACGAAAATAATGTTTGTGCCTGATCGCTTTTCTAGTATGCAAGACTTTCTTTCGGAAATATTTAATTCTTGTCGAAATTATTTTAGGTTATCGTTCTTGTCTTCGCGGTTTCAGCTTCATTAATGACTATATTGTACAAAAAAAATATAGTTCTTTCCCTCATTTGTTAAGACAAAAATATGAAATTGAAGGGTGTGGGCTGCTACAACAGTATGTTTCCAGTTTTAATTGTACCAGTTTGTGTGTGTCCATTTCCATGGATAAAAGTTGTCATGATAATATTAAAGTATGATGAGACTCCACATGCCATGTGATGTGTGCACTGCAGAGGTGAGTTAATACCCTTCTCTTTTATCATTTGTCTGTTTCCATTGTCTCATAATCGTATTAATCATGGCATTTGCTTACAACTTCTTGTAATGAACAGTTCTGTGTGTCGTTTCACCCACTTATCATTTCTTGTGTGCCAGTTCCTCATAATTCTGACCAGCCATGACTTTATGTTTCAGGCCTGGGTAAAGCATATGCCCTGCTGTTTGCGGAGCGTGGAGCATCAGTTGTGGTGAATGACCTTGGTGGTGGTCGCCATGGCGATGGGAAGAGTAGCAGTGCAGCAGACAGTGTTGTAGAAGAGATCCGGCACAAAGGTGGGTTTAGTGCATTATGATGCTTGTTGGCTGCTACTGCATTTGCATGTAAGTTTCTTGTTTGTCCTCTCACCTCTTCTCTTTCTCCTTCCTTCTTACAAACTGCTTCCTTGTGTCCCCCTCTACCACCTCCGTCTGATTCCCTTTCCTTTCCAACTTCTGTTTTACGGTGAAGTCGCAGCACCGCGGGATTGCATCTGTATCGTAGATTGTTTTGTTTCTGGTAGGTGGCAAGGCTGTAGCCAACTATGATTCTGTGGTGAATGGAGAGAAGATTATATAGACGGCTCTGGAAGAGTTTGGACGAGTAGATGTGGTAGTGAACAATGCTAGCATCCTGGACAAGTCATTCTCCAGGATTAGTGACGCAGACTGGAGTATGTTTGAGATTAAATCTTATTCTTGGCCATAATATCAGATTGTGGGGTACTTTCAGTGTATTTGGACTGCTACAGTCAGTCAGGCAGAAAACTAAGAGCGCCAGTGACTGGATATTATGTAGCTGTCCCAGGGGCCATTTTACCTTAAAGTCTGATAGTTCAGTGAAATTGGAATATCATTTTTCTGCAGAGACTAATTCTGAAAGAGTTAAAATTCACAAGCGTCTATTCTCATTGTGGTTCTGACCAGTTTCAAGAGACTGTCCATGGCATTTGCCTAGAGAGGCTGAGGAAAACCTTGACAAATACTGTCTGCTATGCCGAGCTGTTTTGTCTGTTGTTGATTTTGTATAGGAGGCCAAAAGAAAAGGGACTATGGTAGATTTCTTGAGTTCAGGGATGGTTTTGCATGCTTTTTTGTCTAGTTACTAGTGCTGTTGAGGTTTAATGATCATTTGTTACTGTTGCAGGCTTAATTCAGGACGTACACCTAACAGGTGCTTTCAAGGCAACTCGAGCCGCGTGGCCTCACTTCCGTAAATAAAAGTATGGACGTGTCATTGTGACATCCTCCAATTCTGGTCTATATGGGAACTTTGGGCAGGCAAACTACAGGTCGGTGTTAGTGACACTTTAGTATATTTATCTTTCATAGGATTGATCATTTGTATAATGTGTGCGTGATATCTTGGACATTAATCTGTTCTGCTTTGAATATCTTTGGGATTTAAAAGTATTAATTACAATACACCCCTCCCCCCGCCTATGAAATATTGATTTAACATTCTGGTTATTTATAAAAATAAAAGTTTGTCTTTGGTTGCCAGAAATGGTAGAAACTGTTTTCCCCCACAGTTCCTCAAGACAGATGCTGGGATAGTGTGTTATATAACCGAGGGTCACTTCTACATCCTCTCCAGTTCGTCATTCACCATCGCTCTTCCTTTCAGGACTGTGTAATTCGTGCGGCTGAAAAGTTGTTCTCAAATAAGAAAGTTGGTGTGAGCGATGGCCGCTTTATGCATTTCTTGGGAAGAGTCCATGTATGTTTTTTTTATGGTTGCAGTGCTGCCAAGATGGGGCTGGTCGGTCTGAACAATACGTTAGCGATAGAGGGCAGGAAGGACAACATCCACTGCAATGTGATTGTGCCAACTGCGGCATCCCGGCTTACTGAAGACATCCTGCCACCTGGTGGGTGCTGCTGATACTAAAGCCTGACAGTGTGTCACTTCTGTTTACAATAAATGAACATCAAAGTGATGCAAACAGTGCATTTTGGAAGTATATTCACCCTTTTGTCATATTATCAGTTGTAATAAATAGTTCATGTTTTGGAGATCTGTTATCAGCAGTTTTTAATATTGTCTCATGATTATAAACACTAATGTGATACTGATAAGTCACTTGTTTGTTGCACAGATTTCTTTGCGCAGCTGCGCCCAGAGCTGATTGCGCCAGTCGTCACGTGGCTGTGTCACGAATCCTGTGAGGAGACTGGCTCCATCATCGAGTCTGCTGCTGGCTGGGCAGGAAAATGTAAGTGTCAGTGGCACCCCTGTTCGGAATATGCTCGATGCCTGTAACGACACCACTGGTTCTGAGTGATGTGATGCCGTCCAAAACAGGACTGCATTTCATTAGGGTCATGAAGGTTGGGTCTGTTGTTGCTCTTTCAGTGAAATGCAGAAATGATTTTTTCACTGCAAATCACAATCGTAGATAAGTCGCAGAATCTGCATGTGGACTTCCGTAGATGTGTCAACAGCGGTAGAATGACCGGATTCATGTTTCAAGGGTCCTGATTTCAGTGAGACAGCTTGGAATAGCCATGAAACGCAGTAATGATAGACAAGCAGAGAACCGTTTACCTCCCGTGCTGAGTGTCGGCAGAACTTTCCATCAGGATGCGTTCTTGTCTGACAACCTTCAGGTTATCTGGTGCGTTCACCGGGCGGCCTGCTGCGTGCACAGATGAATGAGCTGGTGACACCAGAGGCTGTTCGTGAGAACTGGGGCAAGGTGAAAGATATGTCTGCTGCCGTTAAATTGGAGTCCATCCAGGAGGCATCTGGTACCCTGATGACCGTTCTGGAGCAGATGAAGTCGAACTCTGGGCTTTCTTCTGATGGCGTGAGTTATGACTCGATGTAGTTTTTTACATATGCTTTCAGATAGTAATTATTCAAGTTACCCCTGTGTCTAAGCACCATCCAGTGGAGGTGTATAGAGGGAGTGTAGTATAAGACGTATGAATGAGCAGAATTAATTTTGTTTATTGTGTACAGGGTTTTAGCCCGTCGCCATAATTGTAGTACGTGGTTTACGTTACTTCAGTTGTGTGTTTCTTGCGTATGGTGTTGGAAGAAGCTGACTGCTTCATTGTGGCTTACGCCACTGGAGGTCCAGTATTTTGTTAAATGAGGTGTACATTAGTTTTGGCAATGGCTGGTGCTGCCATCCAAGTATTGATGGTGGCTAATGTTTGTGCAGACTTGAACTTCTTTTGTCTTCTTGGTGACACTTATTCTGTGAACATGGTTTAAGGTCCTGATTTCCTTTCCAGAAGAGTGTTGTGACAAAGTTCCAATACACTCCTCGTGACCTGATCCTGTATGCACTGGGAGGTGAGTAATGTGCCATTATGTGCGTGTGTTTGTGACAGTGTGACAGACAAGTAATGTGTTTGTTTTATTGCAGTTGGTAGCACTGTGACCAACCCAAGTGACCTGAGATTCCTGTATGAAGGCCACGCAGACTTCTCTGCGTTGCCGACGTTCCTCGTGTTGCAAGGCGTGTCTGCCGTGATGGAGTCTAGTGTTACTGCTGAGGTGTTCAGTGGCAGGGATTTCAATCCTGCCAGGGTAAGTGAGGTTATGTCTTGATAAGCAGACTCTTTTGAGGATAACCGCAAGGTTCAGCATCGGTCATTTCGAAGCCTGCCTTCGGATGCAACCCTGAGCCACCTCACAATCTTCTTGCTGTGTTTTCATCTCTGTATGTGCATTTCTTGCCTTCGCAGCTGAACATGTCCATATATCTTAACGCAAGGCACATTTTACTGCCTGTGCTTTGTCTATTACGAATATAATAGCCAGTCTCCATCGCACTTGACTTGTTTAGTTCACTGTACATGCAGTGAGGAAGAAATTAAAAGTCTGCTGGTCCTCATGGAATGAAAGCAGATCCAGCTTCTGCAAAAATAATACTGCAGTGAGTTGTTTTTCTGTTCAGTGCAACGGAGGATCATTCAGGTCGTATTCTATGCTAGTGAAGTTGTAATTGAGCAGTGTGGTGTGGACTCGGGGAATGCTTGCTATCATTCAGTCCAAAATGTTTTGTCCTCTCATCTCACATCAAGAAAACTAAAGATACAAAAGTTGTGCTGTATGGGTGTTAAACTTGGTCTCCCACTTTGAGGGAGGAACATAGATTGAGGGTCTTTGAGAACAGAGTGTTTAGGATATTTCGACCTAAGAGGCAGGAAGAAAATTGCATTATGAGCTTCACGGACTGTACCCCTCACTTGATACTGTTAGGGCGATTAAATCGAGGAGGATAAGACGGGCGGGACATGCGGAACGCATTGTGGAGGGGTGGGGTGTTTACAAGATATTGGTTAGAAGGCCTGAAGGGAGGAGATTGTGGGTGAGACATTGGCGTAGGTGGGATGGCGTTGAGATGGACCTTTGGGAGATAGGAATCTATGGAGCAAACTGGATGCAGCTGGCTCAGGTTAGTCTTATGGCAGGCTTTTGTGAACTCAGTGATGAACCTTTGGCTTCTATAAAGAAAGTGTTCTATTTTTTGAGAAGCCAAGTATACAGTTAGTTTTTCAAAGAATATCCTGCACCATAGAGAGAGTGAGGATAGAATTCACACTGATTCAGTGAGCTGCACAGAGTGTAGATGCTTCCCACTGGCATGCCACTCGGTCATGTAAACAAATGACAGTATTCAGTTGTTTTTGCAGATATATCATAAAGTATTTCTTTCTTTCTTTCCACTAAATGGATTCGAGAAGTTCTGCTAACTTAAAGATAGTTCAGTGGTTTCGACGTAGAGAATGATTGGATTATGAACCTTAGGGTTGCTGATGAGGCACAAAGGAATGAGAAACGATTGAGTACATAATTGGAGTTGACTGAGGAGGATCGTGTTGCTGCTATGTTGCCAGATGTTGCATGGTGAGCAGTACTTGGAGGTTCTGCGTCCCATCAACAGTGAAGGGACTCTTGAGGTGCACTGCAAGGTGGTGGATGTGTTGGACAAGGGATCCGGGACTGTTGTGCTGGTGGAAGGTGAGATAAAATTGTGCAGTATGATCATTCCATTTGTAACTTCTGTCAACTTGGTTCGTGCAGTTGTAACGTGTCTCTTTTTCTTTGATCTGTCTAGGCTAGGGGGAATATAAGTGGTTTAAAAGTCTAGTCTTCAAGGTGATACAAATTCAGTTGCTGTCTGTTGTCATTATTGCAGTGGAGACATTTGATGAAAGTGGTGAGAAGGTGGCACAGTCCCTGCTGACAACATTTGCTGTTGGAATGAAGGGTGTTACAGACAAGCGTACTTCACCCTATGATGTGCCAACAGCAGAACCACCAAAGCGGATTCCTGATTTGTCTGTTGAGCAACACACGTCTCTTGATCAGGTCAGAATAGAGGGTAGCATGTGTTACGTGTGAGGCTCTTTGGTTATTTTTCTTTGAGGGGGGGGGGGGGGGGGTGAATGTAACTTTTCTTATTCTGTGTATGTATTTTTAGTTTCTTCTGTCAGTAGTACTAACGTGTGAAATATGGAGAAGAAGCACAATCTAATTAAGATCTTGACATATTTGTGGTGATAGAGCTTTGTAAAATGTGCATCCTTAAGATTATTTGATGTAGACTGAAAATGCTGACTGCTTTGAATCTGCACTTATTGCTGTGTGTGAAAATTATGACTAATGAAACACTGCAGCTAAGTCTGTAGAATTTAGTATGGAGAGAGATCATAAACACACCTACAAATTAATTGTCAATGTTTCTTCACTTCAACATTATTTCCTGCAGGCTGCACTCTACCGACTGTCTGGAGACCGCAACCCACTTCACATTGATTCGAATGTGGCTGCATTTGGTGGATTTGATCGGCCCATCCTGCACGGTCTGTGTTCGCTGGGCTTCTCAGCCCGCCATGTCCTACAGCAGTATGTGGATAATGATCCAACCAAATTCAAAGCCATAAAGGTGTGTAATAGAAACATCTCTTTTTGGGGCTTTCCTATTTTCACATTCTCATGATAACATTCCAGCACCCTCTTTCTGTTGTTCTATGGATTGTTTGTGTTCACAGCATTTTTCACTTGCCTCTTCCGTGTCTGATGTACAGTTCAGTTGATGTCAGTCATTGTACTTTCTTATTCTTTCCACATGCTTTCCTATTTTCTCGCATCCCTGTTGGAATACTTCATAACCGTGACTCCCATTCACAGTGGATACGTTAAGGGAGGCCTATGGTAAGTAAAAAAATATTCATGTGAAGCATGGTGCAATGGTGTGGCTTGATAGTAGATTTCTAAGTTGTAATTCCGGAGGACTGTTCATAACATTTTACCATTTCAGTCTCTTCTTTTTAATTTTATCATCTTGTTGCTTTGTAAGTTCTTTGTACTTTTTTTCCATCAGAGAGATTGTTAAATATGATGTTATTTCATGAATGTGTTTCATTTTCAGAGGTTATATAGCATCAGATAGAATGAGAGGATAATGAATGGGTATGAATTTGGAAAGGGGCAGTAATATTAATTTTCATGTTACTATGCTGGAAGTTCTTTGGAGGGACTGAGGAGAACTCTGATTAGCCTGAGAAGGATAGTCAGAAACTGGACTGAGATGCAACCTGATATCCCCATTAATATGGTTTAGATCGTTGCACTACACAGGCCATCAGAGTGTGAGGGTATGAAGAAAATGATGACTGTCACTGGTTTACAGGCTCGGTTCAGCAAGCCGGTTATCCCTGGGCAGACACTACAGACTGACATGTGGCAACAGGGGAACCGTATCCACTTTCAGACCAAGGTGAAAGAGACGGGGAGCGTGGTGATATCTGGCGCATATGTCGATCTCACCGAGGCATCCGTCCCGCAGCACAAGGTACGTTTTTGTGGCTGACTGATGGGCCAAGATCATCTTTGATGATGGTTGTTCTGCTGGTGAGAAATTTCGTTGCTGCTGGCCTTTCATCACGTTCACATAATTCTGCCCTTATGCTCTGTCATGAGCTGGTTGAGTCCTATCTATCTCTTCACATCATATTTCTCTAAGGTGCATTTTAGTAATGTCTGTGTGTGTGTGTGTAGATCTCCCAAGTACTGTTTTCCTTTCAGCTTTTCCAATGAAATTTTTGTGTCAAATTTCATGTCTACGCAGTGGAAATAAAAAGTCACACATATTGCAGGTTCCTCACAGAAAAATGCAATTTGATTATGCAGTACACTGCTACTAAACAAGACGAAGCATTTGAGCTGTGTTGTTTGCATGTAAAGCTTACTTAATATAAATGTACATTTTGATGTAAATTCTGTAATTGTGTGTTGGAGAATGTTTAATTTAGTGTGGGTTTAATGAGCCAAATATAAGATTTAATTCTGGATTTTTAGTAAAATGATAGGAAAGCTCTGATGGGCAGGGCATACAGCATGCATGAGCAAGACATGAAATGAGTACAGAATTTTGTGTGGAAAACCTGAGGGAAGAGATGGCTTCAGAGACCAACTCATAGATGGGAGTGTAATATTAAAATGGATCTTTAAAATACTGGGTGTTAGGTTGTGGATTGTGTTCAAGTGGTTCAAGATAAGTCCATGAGGCAGGCCTGAGCTGTGTGGTGTTTGTTCCTACAGATTGCAAGTTGTGTTTATAATCGATATAAAGTGTAACTGATATTCTGTTATCTTGTGATAACCTGCATTGTTCAGCCTAGCAATTTCTTACTCTCAGTGACAAGGTTATGTTTCCTTTTTGTTAAGATCCCAAACATTACAGCATTGCTAGTATCACATCTTCAGTAAGATCCATTTTAACCCTTTAAAGCTGAGTTGTAACTGTATGTACCACCTGCTGTAACAGTCATTATCTCTGCATTTTGCCCACAGAATATATAATGTGGGTTTTATATTGATCTCAGAATAAACAGTAATTTATTTCTCTAAGCAGCATTAACTAGTTTAGTGTTGTCGTGGAGACGTGTTGTGTTTTCTTTGAGGTAACAATGGATTGATAGAATATTATGCACCTTCACTGTGGCTGAAGGGGTTAATTATTTTCTTTAATTTCCTAGTTGGTCTTCAGAGGTTACTCAAGAGCTCTATGGAATTTCTTTGTTTTCTCTTTCCTAGTTACATTTCCAGCTTATGGTAAATATCTGCAAATCAATTTCTCAGGATATTTGCATCTTCAGTGGGCAAAGTGAGGAACAAACTTCACGATTTGTACAGTTCACTTAGTGCTTTGTGAATAGTGAACTGTGGGAGACAAAGAGAAGTTGTCACATGAATACATTGTTTCACTACACTTGTTTATGTAAAATGTCATTAGGTCAGAAATTGGCTTAGACTTGGAAAAAAATTTTGGCATGAAGCTGGGGGTGGAGCCGAGTCATGATATGGCCATTTGTGTGTGTTTTGTGTAACAGAATAATGAACCTTTGTTTTGTAAAAGCAGTAAGTTTTTTGACTAGCTGAGTCACTGTCAAGGAGGCAGGAAAGACTTTGCACTTTAGCCTACATGTAAGGTTGTCTTGATAACATGTACAGTACAGTACAGTACAGTAGCTGTGTTCAAGGTCATGGAAGAAACACAAGTGAGTAGCTCTGATGTATGCTGGTTGCATCAGTCAGTCACTATGCCTGCTGTGATGTGGTCCACCAAGGTGAGGGAAGTGAAAACTGGAATTTGTAGTTGAGAGGCACATCTCATGTCCTGACATAGAATGAAAATATGAACATTGTTTTGCATTTGTTTTTAAGCTAAAAATATAGTATTCATAAATATTTAACACGTTCAGGAAGTACTCATTATTGATTACAGAGTGTGTAACCATCGAAACTACTCTCAGTAATGCTAAAGATCAAATTACATCATATCCATATTTTTCCACTTTTGTATGGTTGTAAAATATGGTTTCTTTCTTTGTGTGAAGAACCTAAATTGTGTTTGAAAACAACCAAATATTATTTGGGATCTTGAAGGATCAAATAAGTGGATTCTTAGGATAGTGAACTAAAGGACTAAATGTGTTGTTCATAAGATGAAAACACATAATGTATGCATAGTTTGGTGGGAATCCTGTTAAAAAAATTGGACATAAGTAAGACTGAGAATTTAAGGGGAGGATAATATTAAGCTGGATCTTAGACAAATACAGATGTGTTTGAACTGTGCCAAAGTGGCTTGGTCCTGCAGCTAGTGATACTGTTTGGTATTGGCAATGTTCGACCTTCGTTTTCTATCACCAGAGAGTTAACAGGTTCCTAGAGACATGCAGAAATGGTGTATGATGTTGGTGGCTTTGTAAACTGTAATGTGAGGTTGCATTGTTGGTGCAGGCATCCACATCAGCGCTGGATTCGGATGGTGTGTTTGACTTGCTGAAAAAGCGGGTTGCGGCAAACCCAGAGCGTGCCAAGAAGATCGGTGGTGTGTTCCAGTACAACATCACCAAAGATGGCAATACTGTTGCCACCTGGAGTATGTATCACACAGTTGTCATGGATTTACAGCACTGTTAGAGAGTAAATTTTATACAGACTAACTTAAAACTTTCATCGGTTAAACGTTTTGTCTGTGCGGTTAACTCTCCTACTTCATATCTGGCAGATCTTGGGTTTGTATCTCATTTGAGAGACAGGGTTTTCTTATCATAGTCACGGAAGGCAATGATGAGACCCTCGCCGGGTTCGCTTGTCACGGCCACTTGCAGCTGAAACGGAAAGACTTGTTATGCATTTCTGTTGCGTCCTACAGGAGCAGTGTGTGACGATGTTAACAGAAACCCAAAAAACAAAACAAGAGATAAACTTAGGAATTTTACATGATTACAGGCTTTGTGGCATATGTATTTGTCAAGAAGTTCTGGAAAAATGAAATGTATGCAGAAATTTGATGGTGAAACCTGAGGAACACCACTTGGAAGACTTGTAAGAAGTTTGGAGATTAATATTCAATTTTAGCTTTGATGTTAGCTATATTCAGTCCTCAGTTCATTTTAATTATGAGCTTTGAATATCAGAGAAGCAGACAGAAACAAGTATGGTGTCCATAGATGGATTTTCCAAGTAATATTTAAATGAAGATTTCTGTCTTCTGGGTTATTGCGCTGTGTAGTCTGGTCGATGTTAACCAACGTTTCAGAGGTCATACTGCCTCCGTCATCAGGGCGATGAATATGCCAATAGGGTGTGAGGAGTTGGATTTTATAGGCAGGGAAGTGAAAGGTGTAGCCTGCCCCGAGCCAATGGGAGCAGGTATGGGAGTGGACCAATGGTAGCACGTGGGCGAGGGTGGGAGAGGGAGAGAAAGTAGAGAGAGAAAGGTGAGTGTAGTTGTATGGATAAAGGCCCTGAAAGGGGCCGAGTTAGTGGTCTGGTTGGTTCTGGCGGCGCACTCTTGCTCGTTCTCGGAGTCCTCGGAGTGTGTGGATCAGAGGCTTCCAGGACCGGCTCAGGTGAAGTCCATCTTCCCTGTTAAAGTTATCAGGATGAAGTTCGATCTCGATGGCTTCCCTGATTAACCGGTCCATGTAGCCGGTTTTTGAGGAGAGGATAGAAGTGTCCTCTAGCTGTATCTTGTGCTCCAAGTTGAAGCGGTGTTCAGCAACCGCAGATTTCTCGGGCTGCCCGAGCCGGATGTGGCGTTCGTGCTCCTTGATCCTGGCCTCAACGGAACGGCCTGTCTGGCCGATGTAGACTTTTCCGCACTCGCAGGGAACTCTGTATACGCCAGGCGTCTTCAGTCCTAGGTCGTCCTTTACCGGCCGGAGAAAACTGGGAATTTTCTTTGGCGGAAGACCAACAGACTTGATGTCGTGCCTGGCCAGCAACCTGCTTATGCGGTTGAAGGTCGTCCCGACGTAGGGCAGGAAGGCAACCGAGGCTGGTTTTTCAGTAGGCGGTGGCAGCCTCGCAGGCGGATTGAGAGCTTTCTGAATCTGACGGTTGCTGTATCCGTTTTTCCTGAAGGTGGTGGTGAGTGCCTCCAGTTCACTCTGTAGGCTGTCGTGGTCGCAAAGGGCTTTAGCCCTGTGTACCAGGGTCGAGAGCACGGCCTGTTTGTTGGACGGGTGGTGATGGGAATTGGAGTTGAGGTAAAGGTCGGTATGGGTTGGTTTCCGGTACACCTTGTGGCCTAATGAGCCGTCAGGTTTCCGGTGAATGTCTATGTCGAGGAATGGGAGATGGCCGTCCTTTTCAGTCTCCATGGTGAACTGGATGACCTCTGAAACGTTGGTTAACATCGACCAGACTACACAGCGCAATAACCCAGAAGACAGAAATCTTCATATTCACCGCTGTGAGAACCTCAAGTCTTACATAATATTTAAATGTTTCAAAATGAAAATCATTTTATCAATCTGAAGAATTTGTGTTTTATGCTCATTATTTTACAATGGCTTCCTGTACATTCTAAATATATAATTTAGGACCAGCACAATGGAAATTACAAACATTTCTATAAATTTTGACCACGGTCCATGCAAGTGATAACTCACTTCAGAGGCATCCTCTGTTGGTCTGTAGTTGACTTCTGCAGCTGTGAAGTTGAAGTATCCATATTTCCTTGGTCTGACAGCTACTACATGAGATACATTTGTCCCTGCAGGGATCCTGTCAATCTTGATGTTGAGCTGACCACCCACCAAAGTGAAGGCCTCTTTGTGAAAGCTACTGTCACTCAGCTTAACACCAAGAGCAGTACTTGTGCCAACATTATATAGTGTGTACTGCAAAGAATGTTGTGTGTTATAATCAAACAAGTTTATGAGGTATGTTGGTATTATATGGGTACTAAATACAATATTATCATGAGATGCTCCATATTCTTTGGCTTGTAACATAAACGGCCTATGATATGTAAAAATTTCTATTCTGCAAAAACAACCGGACGATAATGTTTCTGAAACAATATGACATCTAAATATCCCAGCTACTATGTCCATGTCTTCAACCAGATATCTATTCAGTATCTGTTTCGAAATTAGCAATCTGGCACCCGTTTCTTCTTCCTCATTACCATCTACATAAGCAGCTAGGGCTGCGAGAACAAAAATACTTATAAATTTCATTCTTTCAAGACTTTTAACGAAATATTAATTTATACACTCCCCAACGTGTTGTACGCACGAGTACTTCGAATCTTTCCCAATGGAATGGCACTTCTTTATCAAAACTTCCAACTCGTTGCCAACTCACAAGCAACAAAGCATGTAATTCGACTCCTACTGGCAATGACCGCACTTAAAAATTAGTTCCGGTTCCCTTCATTGTCACCAATTTAAAAGTTAATGACGTTAAAATATACCGTTCCAGCCGTTGCCAATGTTAAAATGAAACTGTTTTGGCTTCACTGTTAAACACGGAAGTTTAGAAGTTCCATAGTTTGTAACATGCTTTGTAACTCAGAACTGTAGTTTGTTAATCGGCTGTACTTCGTATGCGATTATTTGGAATAATTATTAGGCACATATGGATGTGCTTTGTTATCGGTAATATAACGTAACTGTGTTGAGAATCATGTCGATGTCTCTGTCATCAGACCCGGAATTGGAAATGAAAGTTAAAAAAGGTTTGAAAACGTGTCAAACATGGATTGAGTTGTTTATGTTGAACTTATATACGTAACATTGCAAAGCACTGCCCCCGATGGTGGAGAAGAGGGTAGAAGTTACCAGACTGCATCATGAGTTGCAGGGACGTTGCTACGATGTGGAGTATGCCATTGGGTAAGGTTTAAAGGAAATTCTGTTCGTTCACTAGTATTCAAGAGGAACCTTGTTCCCAAGTGAATACTTTTCCACAGGCTTGTAGCAGCATCTTGCTCATTTCTAGTTGACATTTTGAATTATGTGAAGTGTAATTTCTTTATGTTACAAGGAAAGCTTATTATTTAATCAATTAACTTAGTGATTTTAGACCTTCATTCATTTGACATTTCTGCCTGGCAAAGGAATAAGATCCTGAGTCCTGACACAAAGTCGCCAAATATGGTGTGTGTGCATGTGTCTATCTATCTATATATATATATATATATATGATTTGGAAGAAAAGTGAGAATCACAAGACCTTCCCAGAACTTTGTGTAGTTTTTTCAGCAGTTGTATTGTTCTCCAGGGCAGTGAAGTCTATGGAGGGGGCAGAGGATAACCTTGGTAACATACAGGAACTGCTGAAGAATGCGGTGTTCTTGCGACAGCAGATTAAGTATGAAGAAGCTCGCAGGTGAGTGTTATTGTGAATGTTGTGGACGTGATTTCTGTGGTCTGTCTGTGCCTTCTCTCAGGGTTCTTCCCATTTTATTCATATGTGAACTGAATGTAAGATGAGCAAATGTGTTTCAGTTGGAAAAGAATGTACTATAGCAAGTACAGAATGCTAAATTTGTGGGTTACCTGTGTTTTAGAATACATGAAGGAAATAGGGTTTGGGGAATTTGGGACACAAACTTGTTTTATAGCAACAGGAAGGAAGTCTGTCACTAGTGTAAATCCCCCATAAATAAATATCTCCTATGCGTAAGGAAAAAATGATCTGAATTGTTGTGTAGTACATGGACAAAACTATTCTGTGCAAATCCTCGTTTGGGAAGGAGTGATTCTACCAGTAAATTATAGCAGTGTTGTGTTAGCACTCCTGTTTCTCAAATGAATTACGTCCTATGCACAAGTCTCAGCAGGGGATTTGCTGTCCTGACTGAAGAGGGTTTTTTTTGTCAGTTTCCTCAGATCTTCCAGTTGAATCTGATCATAGTGTATCAGAATATGCCAGTTGATCCAGTGGTTTTTGAATGACTTATAAAGCAGTCTTATTAATTAAGTAAGCTGCATGTGTATGTCCATCTAGCCTGATTCAGTTACACAGCAGTTGACTGGTTTTTGTGAAATTTGGTGTGAATATCTACCATTTCAGTTCTCTTGATCTTCTGTTCATTTTAACTTTGTCATCTGCCATTACTGAATTGAGTTTTGAGGTTCTTATGATAGTGAATATGGAGGTGGCTGTCTTGCAGGTTGTTGCACCATTTAATGTAAAAATCAGTTTGTGCAACGTCGCAGGCAACCATCTTTGTAATGAGTTGTTTTGTAGGACACTAAATTAATTTTATTGCTCTGTGGATCACTGTTTCATTCACAGTAGTGTAGAATACCGGTCAGACAGTGTGTTAGTGATTTTTCACCTTGCTGTGATTCTTCATGTGTGTTAGAATTGTGTTTTGTTCTTGTGTGCTGATCCAAGAACATTTGGATTGGCATGCGCATATGCGCAACGCATGTGATTTATGTTGCATGTCTTGTCTGTGTAGGCTCCCCCACTAATGCTGTGACATGCCAGGTAATTGCTGCTTCCTGTTGTTTATTATGTTGGTAGTATATTATGGTAAGCAGTCACTACATGATCATGATGAAATTGGGGATATCACATGGCCTTAGAATTGTTACTGTGTAGGAGAAAGAGTGCATGGTCACATGGACATAATGTTTCATTGATACAGAGGACACTACAGAACAAGGGAACTGTGGTCCTATAAGTGGGAAATATTAACCTGTCAGTGTGGGCTGTGTCGAATGGACGTCTTTGCACGGTGTGATAGGTGCCATGTATGTTTCCAACATCAGAGTGAAAGAAATGACTATATTTATTCAATTGTGAGGTGATACTGAACTGTGCAATATCGTTATACTAAGAGACAGTATATTTAAGACATTTATTTCCTCTATTAGGTTGAAGGCCAGTTCATGCTTCATTGTTCAAAGTTCCTGCTTTTGGAAAAGTTCTTAATTACAGATAATAATGGCTACTTATTTCACCTGCTGTTTTGTGTGGGTGTTAAACTTGGTGTCTTGCACTGATGTCTGTGATGAGCAGAATACATGTAACTAAGAGAAACATACAGGCAGCGAGAGAAAATTACATAATGAGGAGCTTCATGAATTGTGCTGTTTTTTTGGGAAAGTGTTCAAATCAAGAAACCAGTGGGTGGTTGGTGTTGCCCAAGGAATGTAGTGGCACTTTAGTATTAGCAGTGGATAGTTATATAATCAATATTGTTTGTGCATGTTTTTTTTCCTTCAAATTAGCCATTTAATTACTATGTATTTGCATCGCTGTTTGTTTAATTTTGTTCAGATTACAATTTCATGTCTTGGATCCTCCATTCACAATAATCCTAATCCCATTTAGTATTAAGTAATTTGTACGGTTGAAATATAATTATTAAAAAGCCTACGAATCAATTAGTCAGTTCATTCACCCTTTTAGCCACTTGATCTCTTAATCACAGTCAGGCGGCTAAGCAACCAGTGGATCAATCAACTGCTCATTCTGTTCAAAGATATTTGTTCGTACAGGAACAAGAAGGAGTCATACTAAATTAAGGGTTTGGTGCAGTCTTTACTGTATGATCTACTATTAGCTTCTCAAGGACTCTGCTTCATGAAAATTTTATTTACAATCACAAAATCATGTTTAGATCTTCAAGGACACCGGTTGACCACAGTTTGTTGGGAACAATACTGGTGATTCATGGTTAGGATCATTTTGGTTATATTTTGAGGATAAAATTCATATTTTGGGTATGAAATTCTTACTTGAAACTACATTTCTCGGGCATTTACAGTGAATCCTTCATTTAGTTCAGATGCCAAAAGTGGTGTTCTGAAAGTGCAAAGTTAAGAGCTTTCATTAAAGATTTCGGTGAGGAATATTTTAGTTCTGATGGAACAATTCTGTTCTGTAAACTTTGTGAAGTTAATGTTACAGCTGGTAAGGGATTTAATGTGCAACAACATTGTGATACAAGCAGTAGGCAGGTCAGGTTTCTGTTGCGATATGAAGTGAGCCTGCCAAGTGTACTGAACATACTGCACTGATTTCCTGGCAAGCAGTAGGCTGGTCAGGTGACAGACAGCTTTTCCCCGAGTAAAATCCCAAGGATCAATTAAGCTTCTTCTCTCAGCTATTCCCAGAAAGACAAAATGCATTCACTTTTAACTAACACAAATGCAAAAATAAACAGCATTCTGATGACGCAGTTGATTGAACATGTACTTTTGTTCTTGGGGAGGGGGGCACACCACACACACTTCTGAGTATATAAATGTCACTTATCAATGCCGTAAACGCCTCATGGCGTTTATTTATTTGATTCCTCGGGAATCATCGACACATAACCTCAACCGTTAAACGAGAACACCCTATCATTCCGTAACCTGATGACAGCCCACCTAGATCGCTGTTCGCACACATAAACTTACAGCACCTAAGACTAGATTCACGCAACAAATTTTACCAACTCTCTCTCTCTATCTCTGCGCGAACTTGACTACAGCGAATTCTAGTAGCGAACCCAGTAAACTACGTATTGAGCGGGAAATGCAGGGCATCGATATATCAGGAAGATCCAGAATCGTAATCTTGTAGGAGCCTGGTAGCCGAATGGATAGCGTGCTGGCCTGCGGAATACGACATCGGCAGTTCGAGACCCAGCGGATTCTTACAGTAGTATTAATTCTTAATTCTTACAGTAGTATTAAGTTCTAAATATAAAACGAGGGCAGGACTCAGGACTCAAACGATTTCTGATTTCTGATTTCTGCCCTCTAAAAATAATTGTGGGTTACCGGGAGGGTGGGGCGCCTAATATGATAGAATGAGGGGGGTTATGCACAAATATATAAAAGGGGGCTCAGTTGGGGGTATACCAACAACATACAGACATCAAAGCATATGAGTCGAAAAAGAAACAATCCAGCGAAATAAATCAAACCATCAAACCTGCATGCTTGTCATGTAAGCTGTTGAGTGTGTTCGCGAGTGTGTTCGCAGACTGACTTGATATCTGAACAGGAAACCTGATGGGACAATGAATGAAGTGTGTAATTACCTGACCTATAGGATGCACTTTAAATGTTGTGATTGTAAGTGTGAGATGATATGTTGACAGAAGTAAATGCAGTTTGGGATTGACATTATTGCTGTTTCCAGTTGGTATAGGTATCGTTTGTAGGCGTGGGTGGAGACTATTTGTGAAGTGATTTTGGTTTTTGTTATGTAGTGCTGTGACCTGCCGGGGTATTTTCTGTGCTTGTGGTGTGTTAAGCAAGGATAAAGGTTTTAAAACTTGTAAACTTGTAAGTTTGGCGTGTGGTGTTTGTTATGAATTTGGATTTGCTTGCAAAAATCTCATGCCCAGTAGATGACAGATTTGTTGATTTATTTGGCTGGATTTTTTCTTTCGACTCAAGTGCTTTGAACACATTTTGGTTAAAGATTGTTGATTGATATGATGTCTGTTTGGACCACCTTTGGCTGCTCCCTCATAAATATATTTTTGCATAACCCCCTCATTCTCTCATCTTCGGCTCCCCACCCACCCGTTAACCCTCAATTATTTTTTTAGAGGGCAGAAATCAGAAATCGGTTCAGTCCTGCCCTCGTTTTATATTTAGAACTTAATACTACACTTAATACTACTGTAAGAATCCGCTGGGTCTCGAACTGCCGATGCCATTCGGCTGCCCTTCTGTTCCCGCTCAATACGTAGTTTACTGGGTTCGCTACTATAATTCGCTGTGGTCAAGTTCGCACAGAGAGAGAGAGAGAGAGAGAGAGAGAGAGAGTGAGAGAGAGTGAGAGAGAGTGAGAGTGAGAGAGAGTGAGTGAGAGTGAGTGTGTGTTGGTAAGCGTGAGTCTAGTCTTCGGAGTCTTGGAGGTGCTGTAAGTTTATGTGTGCGAACAGCGATCTAGGTGGGCTGTCATCAGGTTACGGAATGATGGGGTGTTCTCGTTTAACGGTTGAGGTTATGTGTCGATGATTCCCGAGGAATCAAATAAATAAACGCCATGAGGCGTTTACGGCATTGATAAGTGACATTTATATACTCAGAAGTGTGTGTGTTGTGTGCCCCCCTCCCCAAGAACAAAAGTACATGTTCAATCAACTGCGTCATCAGAATGCTGTTTATTTTTGCATTTGTGTTAGTTAAAAGTGAATGCATTTTGTCTTTCTGGGAATAGCTGAGAGAAGAAGCTTAATTGATCCTTGGGATTTTACTCGGGGAAAAGCTGTCTGTCACCTGACCAGCCTACTGCTTGCCAGGAAATCAGTGGAGTATGTTCAGTACACTTGGCAGGCTCACTTCTTATCGCAACAGGAATTTGGCACGTGGAAGATTGTTTTTTGTCCAACAGTTCTCAGACTTTTCCTGCGTAAGACGTAGTTTACTACTACTCTGCTATGACAAGGAGGTCGGATGAGTTCGCTGTTTTTCAGACGTTGCCGTCCCTGCCTATGATAAAATGGCGTGGGCGTTCTGCCCCTCTGTATTTCTTTGGTTGCTAGGATGCATTCTGAGTCCAGTGCAGATTTACTCTCATATATATTGCCAGGGCGTGGAAGTTAATTTGAATTGATGTGTGTCATCTTTCCCTTGTGTGAAGGACATAAGTGTGAAATATTTTGGTTGCATGGAGGGTTGGTTTAGTTGGCCAGTTGATTATTGATGAGGTGTAGAGTGCATTCGTAGTAGCAGTTACGACTGGTGTCACAATGCGGATATTTATTTTGGTATTTGGTATTGTTTCAGGTAGGAGTGCCTGCAAGCATGTGGGATACTATAGCCGTTGCCCACTTTTGATTCCTAGTGACCAAGTATGGGGTGTTCGTAGCATGCCTCACAATGCCACAAGGAAGACCTCAGGCCCTCGTGCGATTACCTTGCTTTCCGAGGAGGTGTACGGTTATAGATTTAGTGGGAGTGCCTAGTCTGTCTCAAAGAGTAGTTTGAGATCAGGGGATGTACTGAGTAGCAACTTTCATGTGAACTGTAGCTGTAGTGTGTGTTTACTGGTATCAACGAAGACATGGAGGACTAATTTGTCTGAATATCAGCGTTTCAGAAGATCAGTTGTGTGCGTGATGGGGAAGCAGCTTTTTTGGAGTTGGAGATGTGAAGAACCAGACAGAACGAAGCACCTGTAGTGTTTGTGACTTGGATAAGGAATTGCATTGTTCAGGTATGTTAGAGAGTACAGTTTATTTACATTCCATAGATCCTTCTTAGGACTAAACCAAAGGATGGAGAACAAATCATTTCATACAATACATATAAACTTCAGTACTTTTGACACAATTACAAGGATGTGTTTCACATGTGAATGTACATAACCTTCAGATTCTGCAATTCAATTATGAAAAATAATTTAAATGCAGGCTTGAACACCTTTAAATCATTTAGAGTTTTAATTGTTGGTGGAAGATCATTAAATGACTTGATACGCGTATAATACGTTCCTTTTTGACGTTTATTACGGTTAGCATAGACTATAGAAAAATTATATACTTGTAATTAATTTTTATTTTATTGTTGAGATTTGTCAAAGTCCACTTACAAAATAAAAGTCTAGTCAATGATATGTTGGTGTCCATGAATCCCAAAGGTTCTGGAAATAAATATGACATGCGCCCTGATGTGGAGAAAAGGTGTTTAGAGTATTACAGTAAGTGCAGTACTTGAAAGTTACTGTAACTAAAACATTTGACTTCCCTTACCAGTGAATCTGGCCTGCGTTGTCACTCGTTATAACTTGAAACTGTTGCTTGTGTTTTCCAGGTCGTGGAGACAGCATGTATTGCTCTGAAGTCAAGCACGACGGATCCGTTACCGTCGTCAGTGCTGGGAAATAATTTGCTGTTTCTTGGTGGCATCCCTGAATTTTAATGAAGATGAGAATACAGTGCAGCAGCTTTTCTCCTGTCCAAGGTATATAAGAGCAGTTGGAGGCAGAAGAATATTGTAAAACTAACCTCATTCTTGATATTAAAAAAGTGTACAAAATAAAAGATGTTTTTCCAGCCTGATGGTACTAACATGACATAACAGATTGTTAATCACTGGCTTTTCAACGCAGAATTGTAAGCGAGTCCCATGGCAGTCTATGAGGCACTGGTATAGATCTTTCTCTGAGCACCCAGAACTCATTATTTACTGGTACAGTGAGCCTGTTAGAGGCTGTATCACAATTAGTTTGTGTTTAGTATCCTGCCAGTACCAGGAGGCATCTGCACGTAATGTATTTCTTTCTCATATCATAAACCCAGATTTCCCATTTTCTCTGTCCCTTTTACATCAGTTGCTGATTTAGGAAGCAGCTACTGCATTGGCCACTGTTGTGACCAACATTTTGTACACTGAACATTAGGATGTGAGTGTAATTATCTGTACTCATTGTGATTCGCCGTTGCAGTTCTGATGATCCACATGTGGAGATCTCCGCAGTCCATGGGATTGCGTGCAGATTGCAGGACAAGCAAGCCAGAGCCACTCACCAGATGGCAGTCACAGGCAAGTTCATCCATTTGAGTAAATTGTTTAATGAACTTATTTTCTGAATTGCAATGCCATTATTGAAAGAAGAAGACCTTTTTTCCTGAAAAGTAGTAAATGGTTTTAATGAAATAAAGAACTTGTCTATTTCTTCTATTGAGACTACAAAGAAACAATGAAGAACGTGATTTTTCTTTGCCAGTTTAAGGAACCACATTTTGAGGCTGACCTCCACATTGTTCTATAATTGAGAATGCATGGAGTGTACCTCCATGCTCCCACTGCCTCATGGCATTGCGCTTAGTCACAAGGATAACTGCAGCTGATATAGCGAACCATTAAATGTTTAAAAATCATAATCTGTGTTGGTTTTCTGTAAGTCCAAGTGGTGTTAGAACCCAAAGACCACTGTGAGAACCTGAAATCTCTCTTAAAACCACATTTAGTATGTGAACTTGTTGAAAGCGTCTGCTTCATATCTGGAAAAGCCAGTAAGGCCTGTTGTGTATGTTGGTAGGAGTGTTTGTTGCTGCAGCCATGAAAGAGTTACGACGGTGTGTTCCTTGTTTGTCACTACACAATGGTGGCGATATCTCAGGTAGCTGGTGAGTTCAGTTTTATAAATTTAGATTGTTCAATTATTACAATTACAATTACAATTTATATTACTGATGGTGAAGTTTCCACCTTTGCTTCCAGAAGGTATGATAAAGTGGCATTACTGATGGTGATATGGAAAAAAAATCTAATTGCTACGGCTACCTCTTGCCCCTTGTCGGTTGAATTCACCTTAGTAGTAGAAGTGCTACAGATGTTGGGTGTGTTGTAGTGGCTTGCCATTTCTTAATCTTTCATTTAGGTCCTTTCTCCATGACATCAAAACAGGCGAACCTGAGGGGCATGGACCGACTGGTGTTTGTAGACTCCCTTGCTGTCATAATGGGGCACGAGGAGAGGGAGCCGTGTATCTTGGAGACAGCGATCAACATCCTCGGTTCCAAACAGACGGCAAGCGAACTGTTCGTTAAATATCCACTGAATCAGTGGCAACAGAAGTTGCGTGGGACTGACGTGATGTGTGTGAGTTGTAGAGTTTGTAGTTGCAGTATTATGACGTGTGGAATAATGGCCCACTTGGCGAATGCTTTAAATTTGCTGGGGGGGGAGGAAAGAAAGGCTCCAGTATGAATCTGTGAGTGAGGGAGTTCAGAATTTGTCAGGTCGCTGGTTGTGACACTGTCGTGACCCGTATTTAAAGTTAACTTGTGAATGGGTTTGTAATGAACTTGACAGAATTTGTCTTCTGAAAATGGAAGGTGCTTGTTCATTGGCTAAGGTAGGAGTGTTAACTGCTTGGTGAAGTAAAACTGTGTGCTCTTAGAAGAGTGTGATGTCTTGATTTCTTGAATGTGACTGTATTTTCTCTTTCTGGGAGTAGCAGATTACGAGAAACAGAATGATCCTTCAGATTCTACTGAGCACCATGCTGTTTGTCACGTGACCTGCGTACTGCCAGCCAGACAAGCATTGAAGTACGTGCGGTAACAGTTGGCGGACCGACTTGATGTCAGAAGATTAAACCTGCTGGGACAAAGAAGGAACATCGTATCCGCAAGAAACTGATATCAGTCTGAACGAGGCATTCGTTGTGTGAGTACATGAGCATTAGAATGTATTTGATGTGGTTGTCGTGTGAGAGAGATGAGTCTGTCCAATTTTATTAGGTACTTCAGATGTTGTGAACTTAAATGTGAGATTTGATATGTTGAAAGACCTATGTGCGGTGAGAGATTGGCATAATTGCTGTATCTGTGGTATGCTAGAGGCATTCATGATTCTCTAGTGAATATATTGTTCATAGGACATCAAAATTGGAGGTTAGGTATAGCTTGTAGACGAGGGTGGTGACTATTTGTGATAAGGTTTTGTTAATGAGTGGTTTTGTTACATGTGTGATGTGTGTAGTGCTGTGGAGCCTTTAATGTGATGTGTTTACTAATTAATAAGTGATTAATTGCGTAGGTAAGGAATTTAGTTTTGTTGACGTGTGAGTATTGTGCACAGTGACCGGAGCTGCTGGGATATTTTCTGTGCTTTTGGTTAATTTTGAGCAAGGGGATCGGTTATGAAACCTTTAAATTAGGTGATGTGTTGAATGTGATTGCATTTTTTTTCTGGTAATAGCTGCAGAGAAGAAGCTTGATTGATCCATGGGACTTTACTGAGGTTGAAGGATGCGTCACCTGACATGACTACTGCTTGCCAGGAAAAGAGTGGAGTATGTGCAGAAACACTTTGCTGGCTCACTGATATGACGACAGGAAATCAATCGGCTGTTATCACGAAGGACCTCATGTCTGCGAGAGATTTATCTCTGTGTCTACTTGACATGCATTGTGTAAGTATACGAGAAATATGATTATGAAATGTGCTAATTCATGATTCACACAATCAAATTCTTTGGCAAGATAGCGAAATATTCCACCATGCACATGCACTTGTTTATGTTTACAAGATGTTTTGATATCTGCATTGTAACAAGTTTCACAGTTTGAAGGACTTGTCGTAAGACAGAACACTGAATAATAATAATAATAGTATTCTACCATGTTTTCCATTGGAGGTAGCTCTGCCTTCATTTTATGTGTTTGGCATTGGTATTTTAATTTGGCCAAGAAAGAGGATTTCCAGGATAGGTAAGGTAGCTTCCCTATCTCTCGGTGAGAGACTGAGGGCGAGTTTCTTTTTTTTGAGAGAGTGTTTTATTTATTTCTTGTGAGAGGTTGAGATATCACTTGAGTCAGATTGGTTGAGTCTTCGTTGTCGTGCTTTTGAACTTTGTAAATGTATGCTCATGTTTGATTCTTTTGAAATTGGTATTGTATTTATATCTCCTTATCATTGATCATTTACATCCAGTTTACGTAAAATGGGATTGCCGGTGGATGTAATGACACTAAGAGCCTCCCCCTTTTAACTTAAAAAAGGGTGATACAGTTAAATTATGGTGCGAGTGTGTTGTTTTCTTTCCATTTTATGGATCCAAGTTCTGAGCATTGGCGATTGCTGGTTGGTATGTTTGACTTATAATCTGTGTTTGTGTTTCATGTACGCCAGTGCATCGGACACGTACGAGTGGATGCGGCCTGTTCTGGAGGGGACTCGAGGCGAATGGCTCTTTGTGTGTGTTGCGGTATCGTTCATCACCTTACTTTGAATGGCGTATGGTGTAGTACTTGGTGCAACGTGCAAAGGTAACTTATATCTTAATTGCGTCATGCTTGTGTTCTTCAATACAATAATTTTATTCACCGTCTTTACACAAGCTTATAGATTGTTAAAATCACATAAAATTATAACATTTCAACATATGATATTGTTACATTTTAAAATGACGACATGTTTCCATGTTCATTCCATCATCGTCAGGTCTATCAATTAAAATTAAAAACTGTTGCACTTGCTGCCCTGCGTATACTGATTTGTTCTACCCGTTAGATTTTATTTGTTTAACCTCCAGGCTTCTTCCGTTTAATTTTTGAAGACTGCGCCTGGATGTCTTAAATCTGCAAAATCAATTTTAATTTTCATATCCTGATCCTGGCTACTGACATAGGAAATGGAATAATTTTAAAGAATTACTCAATATATCGTAATACAAGCAAAAGAAAAGTAATCACAAAATATTTAAAGTATTATAACATACCGGGTTGTGTGTGAGGTGCGTGTCCGATATTACGGAGCTGTAGACTGCAACTAAGCTGTGAGTATCGTGTATGGCTATATATATTGGGTGAAAGTTGTTTAGGGGGTTGGGTCGATGGACTGTAGAATGTTAAATATCGGATTGTTCGTGTAGATGTTACTGTCGTTTAATGCAAGATTTTGTTTATGTGTTCTTTGTATATGATATTTTTCTATGGTGTCTCTATGTCGCTTGTTTTGTATTATTTTTATAATGTCCATTGTTTGTTCTATTTTGTTGTATGTATGTCCTGTGTTTAATATATGCTTTGCATATGCTGAATGATCTTTATTGTGTTTAATTGCTGTAATATGCTCTTTGTATCTTTGACTAAAGGTGCGTCCGGTTTGGCCTATATAGGTTAACGGGCAATCATTGCATTTTAACCTATATATGCCTGGTTTTTCGTATTGATTTGTTGTGTCTATTTGTGGCTTTTGTTTCAAGATGTTTTTTATTGTGTTTTTTGTTCTAAATGCTATTTTTGTTATTTGTTTTAAATGTTTTTGTTATATATTTGGTTTCTTTTCCTATATATGTGAATGTGGCCCATTTGTTTTGTTTATTTTCGTTTTTGTCTTCATTTATGTTGTTTACATTGTTTATTTTATTTTTGGGTTTTAATTCATAATTATTATATCCGTTTTCTATTAGAATTTGTTTTATTATGTTACATTCAATTTGTTTGTTTATTGTGGTCATGGGATATGTATTTTTTCGGTTTATTAAGTAATTAATAGCCATTTGTTAATGTTCATTTGGATGGCATGAAGAGGCATGAATTATGGTGCTTGTATTTGTAGGTTTTCTGTATATTTTGAATTCAGAGTTGTTTTCGTTTCGTATTATAGTTAGATCTAAATAATTTAATTTGTTATTTTGTTCTGTTTCTAAAGTGAATTGTATATTTTGATTTATGTTGTTAAATTCATTTAAAACATTTTTTATATTTGTATTTTTTGCATCAAAAATCATGAGTATATCATCAACATATCTACTATAGTATTTGATTTGATATTTGTTTAATATATTTACTATATAATCATGCTCGAGATATTGTAAGAATATTTCAGATAATATGCTCGAGGTGGGAGCTCCCATAGGTAATCCTGTTTCTTGTTTCCAATATTCATTGTTGAATTGGAAATAATTTTGGTTAATAATAATGTTAGTTATATTTGTAATTTCATTTATTAGATCTGTATTTATATTCTGTCTATTTAGAATATCTCTTACAATATCTCGTAGCATGATTGTTGGAATATTTGTATACATATTATTGATGTCAAAAGAACAAATTTGTATATTTTTATTATTATGAAAATTCAATTGTTGGATTTCGTTTATTAATTTTATAGAATTTGTTATGTTAAACGTATTTGGTAGATTAATATCGGACACGCACCTCACACACAACCCGGTATGTTATAATACTTTAAATATTTTGTGATTACTTTTCTTTTGCTTGTATTACGATATATTGAGTAATTCTTTAAAATTATTCCATTTCCTATGTCAGTAGCCAGGATCAGGATATGAAAATTAAAATTGATTTTGCAGATTTAAGACATCCAGGCGCAGTCTTCAAAAATTAAATGGAAGAAGCCTGGAGGTTAAACAAATAAAATCTAACGGGTAGAACAAATCAGTATACGCAGGGCAGCAAGTGCAACAGTTTTTAATTTTAATTGATAGACCTGACGATGATGGAATGAACATGGAAACATGTCGTCATTTTAAAATGTAACAATATCATATGTTGAAATGTTATAATTTTATGTGATTTTAACAATCTATAAGCTTGTGTAAAGACGGTGAATAAAATTATTGTAGTGCAAAGGTAGTTGATTTTTCCGATCATGTAGAGTTATTATTGTCTCTCACGGAGTCCGACGAACGCAAAGGAGTTTTGAAATTTTAATCTGATTTGAAATCAGTCATTGACACTTCCACTTCCAAGACAAGGCAGGGGTTTATTTTAGCAATGACGTACGTGATTCACACACGAGACTACCTTCTAAATTTCCTTCTAAATTTGACCTGTCCCATCCCTATCACGACTAGACTCCCAAGTCTTGAGAAGTCACTTGTCCCAAGTCTTGAGAAGTCCTTGTCCCAAGTCTTGAGAAATCACTTGTCCCAAGTCTTGAGAAGTCACTCGTCCCAAGTCTTGAGAAGTCACTCGTCCCAAGTCTTGAGAAGTCACTTGTCCCAAGTCTTGAGAAGTCACTCGTTTTAAGTCTTGAGAAGTTCTTGTCCGAAGTCTTGAGAAGTCACTTGTCCCAAGTCTTGAGAAGTCCTTGTCCCAAGTCTTGAGAAGTCACTCGTCCCAAGTCTTGAGAAGTCACTCGTCCCAAGTCTTGAGAAGTTCTTGTCCCAAGTCTTGAGAAGTCACTTGTCCCAAGTCTTGAGAAGTTCTTGTCCCAAGTCTTGAGAAGTCACTCCTCGCAAGTCTTGAGAAGTTCTTGTCCCAAGTCTTGAGAAGTTCTTGTCCCAAGTCTTGAGAAGTCACTCATCACAAGTCTTGAGAAGTTCTTGTCCCAAGTCTTGAGAAGTTCTTGTCCCAAGTCTTGACAAGTCACTCGTCCCAAGTCTTGAGAAGTTATTGTCCCAAGTCTTGTCTGCTTGTTTAGGGCTGTGCCTCACCTGTCTTAGCTGAATTGAAATTTTTTTTTAAAATTCTTACTTTTCTTGGCGTTTCACGCCATTTGCAGTCGTTTTCAATTTTTTTAAAATTTCGAAAAATTTTGAAAAATCGAAAAACGTGGCAAATCGTCCAAAAAGCGCACAAAACTAAGAATTTTTGAAAATTTTCAACTTTTAATTTTTTTCCGAATTTTCCGAAAATTTTTGGTTTTGTGCGCATTTCAGAAGGTTTGCAGCGTTTTTTGATTTTTCGAAAAATTTGAAAATTTTTCCTTCTAAATTTGACCTGTCCCATCCCTATCAGGACTAGACTCCCAAGTCTTGAGAAGTCACTTATCCCAAGTCTTGAGAAGTCACTCGTCCCAAGTCTAGAGAAGTCACTCGTCCCAAGTCTTGAGAAGTTCTTGTCCCAAGTCTTGAGAAGTTCTTGTCCCAAGTCTTGAGAAGTCACTCGTCGCAAGTCTTGAGAAGTTCTTGTCCCAAGTCTTGAGAAGTTCTTGTCCCAAGTCTTGAGAAGTCACTCGTCCCAAGTCTTGAGAAGTTCTTGTCCCAAGTCTTGAGAAGTTCTTGTCCCAAGTCTTGAGAAGTTCTTGTCCCAAGTCTTGAGAAGTCACTTGTCCCAAGTCTTGAGAAGTTCTTGTCCCAAGTCTTGAGAAGTCACTCGTCCCAAGTCTTGAGAAGTCACTCGTCCCAAATCTTGAGAAGTTCTTGTTCCAAGTCTTGAGAAGACACTCGTCGCAAGTCTTGAGAAGTTCTTGTCCCAAGTCTTGAGAAGTTCTTGTCCCAAGTCTTGAGAAGTTCTTGTCCCAAGTCTTGAGAAGTCAGTTGTCCCAAGTCTTGAGAAGTTCTTGTCCCAAGTCTTGAGAAGTCACTCGTCCCAAGTTTTGAGAAGTTCTTGTCCCAAGTCTTGAGAAGTTCTTGTCCCAAGTCTTGACAAGTCACTCGTCCCAAGTCTTGAGAAGTTATTGTCCCAAGTCTTGTCTGCTTGTTTAGGGCTGTGCCTCACCTGTCTTAGCTGAATTCAAATTTTTTCGAAAATTCTTAGTTTTCTTCGCGTTTCGCGCCATTTGCAGTCGTTTTTAATTTTTTTAAAATTTCGAAAAATTTTGAAAATTCTCAAAGGGGTACCCCTTTGAGAAATTTCAATTTTTTCGAAAAATTGAAAAACGTGGCAAATCGTCCAAAAAGCGCACAAAACTAAGAATTTTTTAAAAAATTTCAACTTTTAATTTTTTTCCGAATTTTCAGAAAATTTTTGGTTTTGTGCGCATTTCAGAAGGTTTGCAGCGTTTTTTGATTTTTCGAAAAATTTGAAAATTTTTCCTTCTGAATTTGACCTGTCCCATCCCTATCAGGACTAGACTTCAACTTTTAATTTTTTTCCGAATTTTTCGAAAATTTTTGGTTTTGTGCGCATTTCAGAAGGTTTGCAGCGGTTTTTGATTTTTCGAAAAATTTCAAAAAATTTTCCTTCTAAATTTGACCTGTCCCATCCCTATCAGGACTAGACTCCCAAGTCTTGAGAAGTCACTTGTCCCAAGTCTTCAGAAGTCCTTGTCCCAAGTGTTGAGAAGTTCTTGTCCCAAGTCTTGAGAAGTCACTCGTCCCAAGTCTTGAGAAGTTATTGTCCCAAGACTTGTCTGCTTGTTTAGGGCTGTGCCTCACCTGTCTTAGCTGAATTGAAATTTTTTTTTAAAATTCTTACTTTTCTTGGCGTTTCACGCCATTTGCAGTCGTTTTCAATTTTTTTAAAATTTCGAAAAATTTTGAAAAATCGAAAAACGTGGCAAATCGTCCAAAAAGCGCACAAAACTAAGAATTTTTGAAAATTTTCAACTTTTAATTTTTTTCCGAATTTTCCGAAAATTTTTGGTTTTGTGCGCATTTCAGAAGGTTTGCAGCGTTTTTTGATTTTTCGAAAAAATTCAAAAAATTTTCCTTCTAAATTTGACCTGTCCCATCCCTATCAGGACTAGACTCCCAAGTCTTGAGAAGTCACTTGTCCCAAGTCTTGAGAAGTCCTTGTCCCAAGTGTTGAGAAGTTCTTGTCCCAAGTGTTGAGAAGTTCTTGTCCCAAGTCTTGAGAAGTCACTTGTCCCAAGTCTTGAGAAGTCACTCGTCCCAAGTCTTGAGAAGTCACTCGTCCCAAGTCTTGAGAAGTTCTTGTCCCATGTCTTGAGAAGTTCTTGTCCCAAGTCTTGAGAAGTCCTTGTCCCAAGTCTTGAGAAGTTATTGTCCCAAGTCTTGTCTGCTTGTTTAGGGCTGTGCCTCACCTGTCTTAGCTGAATTCAATTTTTTTCGAAAATTCTTAGTTTTCTTCGCGTTTCACGCCATTTGCAGTCTTTTTTATTTTTTTTAAAATTTCGAAAAATTTTGAAAATTCTCAAAGGGGTACCCCTTTGAGAAATTTCAATTTTTTCGAAAAATTTCGAAAAATCGAAAAACGTGGCAAATCGTCCAAAAAGCGCACAAAACTAAGAATTTTTGAAAGTTTTCAACTTTTAATTTTTTTCCGAATTTTCCGAAAATTTTTGGTTTTGTGCGCATTTCAGAAGGTTTGCAGCGTTTTTTGATTTTTCGAAAAATTTGAAAATTTTTCCTTCTAAATTTGACCTGTCCCATCCCTATCAGGACTAGACTCCCAAGTCTTGAGAAGTCACTTGTCCCAAGTCTTCAGAAGTCCTTGTCCCAAGTGTTGAGAAGTTCTTGTCCCAAGTCTTGAGAAGTCACTCGTCCCAAGTCTTGAGAAGTTATTGTCCCAAGACTTGTCTGCTTGTTTAGGGCTGTGCCTCACCTGTCTTAGCTGAATTGAATTTTTTTTTAAAATTCTTACTTTTCTTGGCGTTTCACGCCATTTGCAGTCGTTTTCAATTTTTTTAAAATTTCAAAAAATTTTGAAAATTCTTTGAGAAATTTCAATTTTTTCGAAAAATCGAAAAACGTGGCAAATCGTCCAAAAAGCGCACAAAACTAAGAATTTTTGAAAATTTTCAACTTTTAATTTTTTCCGAATTTTCCGAAAATTTTTGGTTTTGTGCGCATTTCAGAAGGTTTGCAGCGTTTTTTGATTTTTCGAAAAAATTCAAAAAATTTTCCTTCTAAATTTGACCTGTCCCATCCCTATCATTACTAGACTCCCAAGTCTTGAGAAGTCACTTGTCCCAAGTCTTCAGAAGTCCTTGTCCCAAGTCTTGAGAAGTCACTCGTCCCAAGTCTTGAGAAGTTATTGTCCCAAGACTTGTCTGCTTGTTTAGGGCTGTGCCTCACCTGTCTTAGCTGAATTCAAATTTTTTCGAAAATTCTTAGTTTTCTTCGCGTTTCGCGCCATTTGCCGTCGTTTTTAATTTTTTTAAAATTTCGAAAATTTTTGAAAATTCTCAAAGGGGTACCCCTTTGAGAAATTTCAATTTTTTCGAAAAATGTCGAAAAATCGAAAAACGTGGCAAATCGTCCAAAAAGCGCACAAAACTAAGAATTTTTGAAAAATTTCAACTTTTAATTTTTTTCCGAATTTTCCGAAAATTTTTGGTTTTGTGCGCATTTCAAAAGGTTTGCAGCGTTTTTTGATTTTTCGAAAAATTTGAAAATTTTTCCTTCTAAATTTGACTGTCCCATCCCTATCAGGACTAGACTCCCAAGTCTTGAGAAGTCACTTGTCCCAAGTGTTGAGAAGTTCTTGTCCCAAGTCTTGAGAAGTCACTCGTCCCAAGTCTTGAGAAGTCACTCGTCCCAAGTCTTGAGAAGTCACTCGTCCCAAGTCTTGAGAAGTTCTTGTCCCAAGTCTTGAGAAGTCACTTGTCCCAAGTCTTGAGAAGTCCTTGTCCCAAGTCTTGAGAAGTCCCAAGTCTTGAGAAGTCACTCGTCCCAAGTCTTGAGAAGTCACTCGTCCCAAGTCTTGTCTGCTTGTTTAGGGCTGTGCCTCACCTGTCTTAGCTTAATTCAATTTTTTTTCGAAAATTCTTAGTTTTCTTCGCGTTTCGCGCCATTTGCAGTCGTTTTTAATTTTTTTAAAATTTCGAAAAATTTTGAAAATTCTCAAAGGGGTACCCCTTTGAGAAATTTCAATTTTTTCGAAAAATTTCGAAAAATCGAAAAACGTGGCAAATCGTCCAAAAAGCGCACAAAACTAAGAATTTTTGAAAAATTTCAACTTTTAATTTTTTTCCGAATTTTCCGAAAATTTTTGGTTTTGTGCGCATTTCAGAAGGTTTGCAGCGTTTTTTGATTTTTCGAAAAATTTGAAAATTTTTCCTTCTAAATTTGACCTGTCCCATTCTTATCAGGACTAGACTCCCAAGTCTTGAGAAGTCACTTGTCCCAAGTCTTGAGAAGTCCTTGTCCGTTTGCAGCGTTTTTTGATTTTTCGAAAAATTTGAAAATTTTTCCTTCTAAATTTGACCTGTCCCATTCTTATCAGGACTAGACTCCCAAGTCTTGAGAAGTCACTTGTCCCAAGTCTTGAGAAGTCCTTGTCCCAAGTCTTGAGAAGTTCTTGTCCCAAGTCTTGAGAAGTCACTTGTCCCAAGTCTTGAGAAGTCACTCGTCCCAAGTCTTGAGAAGTCACTCGTCCCAAGTCTTAAGAAGTTCTTGTCCCAAGTCTTGAGAATTCACTTGTCCCAAGTCTTGAGAATTCTTGTCCCAAGTCTTGAGAAGTCACTTGTCCCAAGTCTTGAGAAGTTCTTGTCCCAAGTCTTGACAAGTCACTCGTCCCAAGTCTTGAGAAGTTATTGTCCCAAGTCTTGTCTGCTTGTTTAGGGCTGTGCCTCACCTGTCTTAGCTGAATTCAAAATTTTTCGAAAATTCTTAGTTTTCTTCGCGTTTCGCGCCATTTGCCGTCTTTTTTAATTTTTTTAAAATTTCGAAAATTTTTGAAAATTCTCAAAGGGGTACCCCTTTGAGAAATTTCAATTTTTTCGAAAAATTTCGAAAAATCGAAAAACGTGGCAAATCGTCCAAAAAGCGCACAAAACTAAGAATTTTTGAAAAATTTCAACTTTTAATTTTTTTCCGAATTTTCCGAAAATTTTTGGTTTTGTGCGCATTTCAGAAGGTTTGCAGCGTTTTTTGATTTTTCGAAAAATTTGAAAATTTTTCCTTCTAAATTTGACCTGTCCCATTCTTATCAGGACTAGACTCCCAAGTCTTGAGAAGTCACTTGTCCCAAGTCTTGAGAAGTCCTTGTCCCAAGTCTTGAGAAGTTCTTGTCCCAAGTCTTGAGAAGTCACTTGTCCCAAGTCTTGAGAAGTCACTCGTCCCAAGTCTTGAGAAGTCACTTGTCCCAAGTCTTGAGAAGTTCTTGTCCCAAGTCTTGACAAGTCACTCGTCCCAAGTCTTGAGAAGTTATTGTCCCAAGTCTTGTCTGCTTGTTTAGGGCTGTGCCTCACCTGTCTTAGCTGAATTCAAATTTTTTAGAAAATTCTTAGTTTTCTTCGCGTTTCGCGCCATTTGCAGTCGTTTTTAATTTTTTCAAAATTTCGAAAATTTTTGAAAATTCTCAAAGGGGTACCCCTTTGAGAAATTTCAATTTTTTCGAAAAATTTCAAAAAATCGAAAAACGTAGCAAATCGTCCAAAAAGCGCACAAAACTAAGAATTTTTGAAAAATTTCAACTTTTAATTTTTTTCCGAATATTCCGAAAATTTTTGGTTTTGTGCGCATTTCAGAAGGTTTGCAGCGTTTTTTGATTTTTCGAAAAATTTGAAAATTTTTCCTTCTAAATTTGACCTGTCCCATCCTTATCAGGACTAGACTCCCAAGTCTTGAGAAGTCACTTGTCCCAAGTCTTGAGAAGTCCTTGTCCCAAGTCTTGAGAAGTTCTTGTCCCAAGTCTTGAGAAGTCACTTGTCCCAGGTCTTGAGAAGTCACTCGTTCCAAGTTTTGAGAAGTTCTTGTCCCAAGTCTTGAGAAGTTCTTGTCCCAAGTCTTGAGAAGTCACTTGTCCAAAGTCTTGAGAAGTTCTTGTCCCAAGTCTTGAGAAGTTCTTGTCCCAAGTCTTGAGAAGTCACTTGTCCCAAGTCTTGAGAAGTCACTTGTCCCAAGTCTTGAGAAGTTCTTGTCCCAAGTCTTGAGAAGTTCTTGTCCCAAGTCTTGAGAAGTCACTTGTCCCAAGTCTTGAGAAGTTCTTGTCCCAAGTCTTGAGAAGTTCTTGTCCCAAGTCTTGAGAAGTTCTTGTCCCAAGTCTTGAGAAGTCACTTGTCCCAAGTCTTGAGAAGTTCTTGTCCCAAGTCTTGAGAAGTCACTTGTCCCAAGTCTTGAGAAGTCACTTGTCCCAAGTCTTGAGAAGTCACTCGTCCCAAGTCTTGAGAAGTTCTTGTCCCAAGTCTTGAGAAGTTCTTGTCCCAAGTCTTGAGAAGTCACTTGTCCCAAGTCTTGAGAAGTTCTTTTCCCAAGTCTTGAGAAGTCACTCGTCCCAAGTCTTGAGACGTTCTTGTCCCAAGTCTTGAGAAGTTCTTGTCCCAAGTCTTGACAAGTCACTCGTCCCAAGTCTTGAGAAGTCACTCGTCCCAAGTCTTGAGAAGTCACTCGTCCCAAGTCTTAAGAAGTTCTTGTCCCAAGTCTTGAGAATTCACTTGTCCCAAGTCTTGAGAATTCTTGTCCCAAGTCTTGAGAAGTCACTTGTCCCAAGTCTTGAGAAGTTCTTGTCCCAAGTCTTGACAAGTCACTCGTCCCAAGTCTTGAGAAGTTATTGTCCCAAGTCTTGTCTGCTTGTTTAGGGCTGTGCCTCACCTGTCTTAGCTGAATTCAATTTTTTTTCGAAAATTCTTAGTTTTCTTCGCGTTTCGCGCCATTTGCAGTCGTTTTTAATTTTTTTAAAATTTCGAAAAATTTTGAAAATTCTCAAAGGGGTACCCCTTTGAGAAATTTCAATTTTTTCGAAAAATTTCGAAAAATCGAAAAACGTCGCAAATCGTCCAAAAAGCGCACAAAACTAAGAATTTTTGAAAATTTTCAACTTTTAATTTTTTTCCGAATTTTCCGAAAATTTTTGGTTTTGTGCGCATTTGGTTTGTAGCGTTTTTTTATTTTTCCAAAAATTTGAAAATTTCTCGTTCTAAATTTGACCTGTCCCATCTTTATCAGGACTAGACTCCCAAGTCTTGAGAAGTCACTTGTCCCAAGTCTTGAGAAGTCCTTGTCCCAAGTCTTGAGAAGTTCTTGTCCCAAGTCTTGAGAAGTCACTTGTCCCAAGTCTTGAGAAGTCACTTGTCCCAAGTCTTGAGAAGTTCTTGTCCCAAGTCTTGAGAAGTTCTTGTCCCAAGTCTTGAGAAGTCACTTGTCCCAAGTCTTGAGAAGTCCTTGTCCCAAGTCTTGAGAAGTTCTTGTCCCAAGTCTTGAGAAGTCACTTGTCCCAAGTCTTGATAAGTCACTCGTCCCAAGTCTTGAGAAGTTCTTGTCCCAAGTCTTGAGAAGTTCTTGTCCCAAGTCTTGAGAAGTTCTTGTCCCAAGTCTTGAGAAGTCACTTGTCCCAAGTCTTGAGAAGTTCTTTTCCCAAGTCTTGAGAAGTCACTCGTCCCAAGTCTTGAGACGTTCTTGTCCCAAGTCTTGAGAAGTTCTTGTCCCAAGTCTTGACAAGTCACTCGTCCCAAGTCTTGAGAAGTCACTCGTCCCAAGTCTTGAGAAGTCACTCGTCCCAAGTCTTAAGAAGTTCTTGTCCCAAGTCTTGAGAATTCACTTGTCCCAAGTCTTGAGAATTCTTGTCCCAAGTCTTGAGAAGTCACTTGTCCCAAGTCTTGAGAAGTTCTTGTCCCAAGTCTTGACAAGTCACTCGTCCCAAGTCTTGAGAAGTTATTGTCCCAAGTCTTGTCTGCTTGTTTAGGGCTGTGCCTCACCTGTCTTAGCTGAATTCAAAATTTTTCGAAAATTCTTAGTTTTCTTCGCGTTTCGCGCCATTTGCCGTCGTTTTTAATTTTTTTAAAATTTCGAAAAATTTTGAAAATTCTCAAAGGGGTACCCCTTTGAGAAATTTCAATTTTTTCGAAAAATTTCGAAAAATCGAAAAACGTGGCAAATCGTCCAAAAAGCGCACAAAACTAAGAATTTTTGAAAAATTTCAACTTTTAATTTTTTCCGAATTTTCCGAAAATTTTTGGTTTTGTGCGCATTTCAGAAGGTTTGCAGCGTTTTTTGATTTTTCGAAAAATTTGAAAATTTTTCCTTCTAAATTTGACCTGTCCCATTCTTATCAGGACTAGACTCCCAAGTCTTGAGAAGTCACTTGTCCCAAGTCTTGAGAAGTCCTTGTCCCAAGTCTTGAGAAGTTCTTGTCCCAAGTCTTGAGAAGTCACTTGTCCCAAGTCTTGAGAAGTCACTCGTCCCAAGTCTTGAGAAGTCACTTGTCCCAAGTCTTGAGAAGTTCTTGTCCCAAGTCTTGACAAGTCACTCGTCCCAAGTCTTGAGAAGTTATTGTCCCAAGTCTTGTCTGCTTGTTTAGGGCTGTGCCTCACCTGTCTTAGCTGAATTCAATTTTTTTTCGAAAATTCTTAGTTTTCTTCGCGTTTCGCGCCATTTGCAGTCGTTTTTAATTTTTTTAAAATTTCGAAAAATTTTGAAAATTCTCAAAGGGGTACCCCTTTGAGAAATTTCAATTTTTTCGAAAAATTTCGAAAAATCGAAAAACGTGGCAAATCGTCCAAAAAGCGCACAAAACTAAGAATTTTTGAAAAATTTCAACTTTTAATTTTTTTCCGAATTTTCCGAAAATTTTTGGTTTTGTGCGCATTTCAGAAGGTTTGCAGCGTTTTTTGATTTTTCGAAAAATTTGAAAATTTTTCCTTCTAAATTTGACCTGTCCCATTCTTATCAGGACTAGACTCCCAAGTCTTGAGAAGTCACTTGTCCCAAGTCTTGAGAAGTCCTTGTCCCAAGTCTTGAGAAGTTCTTGTCCCAAGTCTTGAGAAGTCACTTGTCCCAAGTCTTGAGAAGTCACTCGTCCCAAGTCTTGAGAAGTCACTTGTCCCAAGTCTTGAGAAGTTCTTGTCCCAAGTCTTGACAAGTCACTCGTCCCAAGTCTTGAGAAGTTATTGTCCCAAGTCTTGTCTGCTTGTTTAGGGCTGTGCCTCACCTGTCTTAGCTGAATTCAATTTTTTTTCGAAAATTCTTAGTTTTCTTCGCGTTTCGCGCCATTTGCAGTCGTTTTTAATTTTTTTAAAATTTCGAAAAATTTTGAAAATTCTCAAAGGGGTACCCCTTTGAGAAATTTCAATTTTTTCGAAAAATTTCGAAAAATCGAAAAACGTCGCAAATCGTCCAAAAAGCGCACAAAACTAAGAATTTTTGAAAATTTTCAACTTTTAATTTTTTTCCGAATTTTCCGAAAATTTTTGGTTTTGTGCGCATTTGAGAAGGTTTGTAGCGTTTTTTTATTTTTCCAAAAATTTGAAAATTTCTCGTTCTAAATTTGACCTGTCCCATCTTTATCAGGACTAGACTCCCAAGTCTTGAGAAGTCACTTGTCCCAAGTCTTGAGAAGTCCTTGTCCCAAGTCTTGAGAAGTTCTTGTCCCAAGTCTTGAGAAGTCACTTGTCCCAAGTCTTGAGAAGTCACTTGTCCCAAGTCTTGAGAAGTTCTTGTCCCAAGTCTTGAGAAGTTCTTGTCCCAAGTCTTGAGAAGTCACTTGTCCCAAGTCTTGAGAAGTCCTTGTCCCAAGTCTTGAGAAGTTCTTGTCCCAAGTCTTGAGAAGTCACTTGTCCCAAGTCTTGATAAGTCACTCGTCCCAAGTCTTGAGAAGTTCTTGTCCCAAGTCTTGAGAAGTTCTTGTCCCAAGTCTTGAGAAGTTCTTGTCCCAAGTCTTGAGAAGTCACTTGTCCCAAGTCTTGAGAAGTTCTTTTCCCAAGTCTTGAGAAGTCACTCGTCCCAAGTCTTGAGACGTTCTTGTCCCAAGTCTTGAGAAGTTCTTGTCCCAAGTCTTGACAAGTCACTCGTCCCAAGTCTTGAGAAGTCACTCGTCCCAAGTCTTGAGAAGTCACTCGTCCCAAGTCTTAAGAAGTTCTTGTCCCAAGTCTTGAGAATTCACTTGTCCCAAGTCTTGAGAATTCTTGTCCCAAGTCTTGAGAAGTCACTTGTCCCAAGTCTTGAGAAGTTCTTGTCCCAAGTCTTGACAAGTCACTCGTCCCAAGTCTTGAGAAGTTATTGTCCCAAGTCTTGTCTGCTTGTTTAGGGCTGTGCCTCACCTGTCTTAGCTGAATTCAAAATTTTTCGAAAATTCTTAGTTTTCTTCGCGTTTCGCGCCATTTGCCGTCGTTTTTAATTTTTTTAAAATTTCGAAAAATTTTGAAAATTCTCAAAGGGGTACCCCTTTGAGAAATTTCAATTTTTTCGAAAAATTTCGAAAAATCGAAAAACGTGGCAAATCGTCCAAAAAGCGCACAAAACTAAGAATTTTTGAAAAATTTCAACTTTTAATTTTTTCCGAATTTTCCGAAAATTTTTGGTTTTGTGCGCATTTCAGAAGGTTTGCAGCGTTTTTTGATTTTTCGAAAAATTTGAAAATTTTTCCTTCTAAATTTGACCTGTCCCATTCTTATCAGGACTAGACTCCCAAGTCTTGAGAAGTCACTTGTCCCAAGTCTTGAGAAGTCCTTGTCCCAAGTCTTGAGAAGTTCTTGTCCCAAGTCTTGAGAAGTCACTTGTCCCAAGTCTTGAGAAGTCACTCGTCCCAAGTCTTGAGAAGTCACTTGTCCCAAGTCTTGAGAAGTTCTTGTCCCAAGTCTTGACAAGTCACTCGTCCCAAGTCTTGAGAAGTTATTGTCCCAAGTCTTGTCTGCTTGTTTAGGGCTGTGCCTCACCTGTCTTAGCTGAATTCAATTTTTTTTCGAAAATTCTTAGTTTTCTTCGCGTTTCGCGCCATTTGCAGTCGTTTTTAATTTTTTTAAAATTTCGAAAAATTTTGAAAATTCTCAAAGGGGTACCCCTTTGAGAAATTTCAATTTTTTCGAAAAATTTCGAAAAATCGAAAAACGTGGCAAATCGTCCAAAAAGCGCACAAAACTAAGAATTTTTGAAAAATTTCAACTTTTAATTTTTTTCCGAATTTTCCGAAAATTTTTGGTTTTGTGCGCATTTCAGAAGGTTTGCAGCGTTTTTTGATTTTTCGAAAAATTTGAAAATTTTTCCTTCTAAATTTGACCTGTCCCATTCTTATCAGGACTAGACTCCCAAGTCTTGAGAAGTCACTTGTCCCAAGTCTTGAGAAGTCCTTGTCCCAAGTCTTGAGAAGTTCTTGTCCCAAGTCTTGAGAAGTCACTTGTCCCAAGTCTTGAGAAGTCACTCGTCCCAAGTCTTGAGAAGTCACTTGTCCCAAGTCTTGAGAAGTTCTTGTCCCAAGTCTTGACAAGTCACTCGTCCCAAGTCTTGAGAAGTTATTGTCCCAAGTCTTGTCTGCTTGTTTAGGGCTGTGCCTCACCTGTCTTAGCTGAATTCAAATTTTTTAGAAAATTCTTAGTTTTCTTCGCGTTTCGCGCCATTTGCAGTCGTTTTTAATTTTTTCAAAATTTCGAAAATTTTTGAAAATTCTCAAAGGGGTACCCCTTTGAGAAATTTCAATTTTTTCGAAAAATTTCAAAAAATCGAAAAACGTAGCAAATCGTCCAAAAAGCGCACAAAACTAAGAATTTTTGAAAAATTTCAACTTTTAATTTTTTTCCGAATATTCCGAAAATTTTTGGTTTTGTGCGCATTTCAGAAGGTTTGCAGCGTTTTTTGATTTTTCGAAAAATTTGAAAATTTTTCCTTCTAAATTTGACCTGTCCCATCCTTATCAGGACTAGACTCCCAAGTCTTGAGAAGTCACTTGTCCCAAGTCTTGAGAAGTCCTTGTCCCAAGTCTTGAGAAGTTCTTGTCCCAAGTCTTGAGAAGTCACTTGTCCCAGGTCTTGAGAAGTCACTCGTTCCAAGTTTTGAGAAGTTCTTGTCCCAAGTCTTGAGAAGTTCTTGTCCCAAGTCTTGAGAAGTCACTTGTCCAAAGTCTTGAGAAGTTCTTGTCCCAAGTCTTGAGAAGTTCTTGTCCCAAGTCTTGAGAAGTCACTTGTCCCAAGTCTTGAGAAGTCACTTGTCCCAAGTCTTGAGAAGTTCTTGTCCCAAGTCTTGAGAAGTTCTTGTCCCAAGTCTTGAGAAGTCACTTGTCCCAAGTCTTGAGAAGTTCTTGTCCCAAGTCTTGAGAAGTTCTTGTCCCAAGTCTTGAGAAGTTCTTGTCCCAAGTCTTGAGAAGTCACTTGTCCCAAGTCTTGAGAAGTTCTTGTCCCAAGTCTTGAGAAGTCACTTGTCCCAAGTCTTGAGAAGTCACTTGTCCCAAGTCTTGAGAAGTCACTCGTCCCAAGTCTTGAGAAGTTCTTGTCCCAAGTCTTGAGAAGTTCTTGTCCCAAGTCTTGAGAAGTCACTTGTCCCAAGTCTTGAGAAGTTCTTTTCCCAAGTCTTGAGAAGTCACTCGTCCCAAGTCTTGAGACGTTCTTGTCCCAAGTCTTGAGAAGTTCTTGTCCCAAGTCTTGACAAGTCACTCGTCCCAAGTCTTGAGAAGTCACTCGTCCCAAGTCTTGAGAAGTCACTCGTCCCAAGTCTTAAGAAGTTCTTGTCCCAAGTCTTGAGAATTCACTTGTCCCAAGTCTTGAGAATTCTTGTCCCAAGTCTTGAGAAGTCACTTGTCCCAAGTCTTGAGAAGTTCTTGTCCCAAGTCTTGACAAGTCACTCGTCCCAAGTCTTGAGAAGTTATTGTCCCAAGTCTTGTCTGCTTGTTTAGGGCTGTGCCTCACCTGTCTTAGCTGAATTCAATTTTTTTTCGAAAATTCTTAGTTTTCTTCGCGTTTCGCGCCATTTGCAGTCGTTTTTAATTTTTTTAAAATTTCGAAAAATTTTGAAAATTCTCAAAGGGGTACCCCTTTGAGAAATTTCAATTTTTTCGAAAAATTTCGAAAAATCGAAAAACGTCGCAAATCGTCCAAAAAGCGCACAAAACTAAGAATTTTTGAAAATTTTCAACTTTTAATTTTTTTCCGAATTTTCCGAAAATTTTTGGTTTTGTGCGCATTTGGTTTGTAGCGTTTTTTTATTTTTCCAAAAATTTGAAAATTTCTCGTTCTAAATTTGACCTGTCCCATCTTTATCAGGACTAGACTCCCAAGTCTTGAGAAGTCACTTGTCCCAAGTCTTGAGAAGTCCTTGTCCCAAGTCTTGAGAAGTTCTTGTCCCAAGTCTTGAGAAGTCACTTGTCCCAAGTCTTGAGAAGTCACTTGTCCCAAGTCTTGAGAAGTTCTTGTCCCAAGTCTTGAGAAGTTCTTGTCCCAAGTCTTGAGAAGTCACTTGTCCCAAGTCTTGAGAAGTCCTTGTCCCAAGTCTTGAGAAGTTCTTGTCCCAAGTCTTGAGAAGTCACTTGTCCCAAGTCTTGATAAGTCACTCGTCCCAAGTCTTGAGAAGTTCTTGTCCCAAGTCTTGAGAAGTTCTTGTCCCAAGTCTTGAGAAGTTCTTGTCCCAAGTCTTGAGAAGTCACTTGTCCCAAGTCTTGAGAAGTTCTTTTCCCAAGTCTTGAGAAGTCACTCGTCCCAAGTCTTGAGACGTTCTTGTCCCAAGTCTTGAGAAGTTCTTGTCCCAAGTCTTGACAAGTCACTCGTCCCAAGTCTTGAGAAGTCACTCGTCCCAAGTCTTGAGAAGTCACTCGTCCCAAGTCTTAAGAAGTTCTTGTCCCAAGTCTTGAGAATTCACTTGTCCCAAGTCTTGAGAATTCTTGTCCCAAGTCTTGAGAAGTCACTTGTCCCAAGTCTTGAGAAGTTCTTGTCCCAAGTCTTGACAAGTCACTCGTCCCAAGTCTTGAGAAGTTATTGTCCCAAGTCTTGTCTGCTTGTTTAGGGCTGTGCCTCACCTGTCTTAGCTGAATTCAAAATTTTTCGAAAATTCTTAGTTTTCTTCGCGTTTCGCGCCATTTGCCGTCGTTTTTAATTTTTTTAAAATTTCGAAAAATTTTGAAAATTCTCAAAGGGGTACCCCTTTGAGAAATTTCAATTTTTTCGAAAAATTTCGAAAAATCGAAAAACGTGGCAAATCGTCCAAAAAGCGCACAAAACTAAGAATTTTTGAAAAATTTCAACTTTTAATTTTTTCCGAATTTTCCGAAAATTTTTGGTTTTGTGCGCATTTCAGAAGGTTTGCAGCGTTTTTTGATTTTTCGAAAAATTTGAAAATTTTTCCTTCTAAATTTGACCTGTCCCATTCTTATCAGGACTAGACTCCCAAGTCTTGAGAAGTCACTTGTCCCAAGTCTTGAGAAGTCCTTGTCCCAAGTCTTGAGAAGTTCTTGTCCCAAGTCTTGAGAAGTCACTTGTCCCAAGTCTTGAGAAGTCACTCGTCCCAAGTCTTGAGAAGTCACTTGTCCCAAGTCTTGAGAAGTTCTTGTCCCAAGTCTTGACAAGTCACTCGTCCCAAGTCTTGAGAAGTTATTGTCCCAAGTCTTGTCTGCTTGTTTAGGGCTGTGCCTCACCTGTCTTAGCTGAATTCAATTTTTTTTCGAAAATTCTTAGTTTTCTTCGCGTTTCGCGCCATTTGCAGTCGTTTTTAATTTTTTTAAAATTTCGAAAAATTTTGAAAATTCTCAAAGGGGTACCCCTTTGAGAAATTTCAATTTTTTCGAAAAATTTCGAAAAATCGAAAAACGTGGCAAATCGTCCAAAAAGCGCACAAAACTAAGAATTTTTGAAAAATTTCAACTTTTAATTTTTTTCCGAATTTTCCGAAAATTTTTGGTTTTGTGCGCATTTCAGAAGGTTTGCAGCGTTTTTTGATTTTTCGAAAAATTTGAAAATTTTTCCTTCTAAATTTGACCTGTCCCATTCTTATCAGGACTAGACTCCCAAGTCTTGAGAAGTCACTTGTCCCAAGTCTTGAGAAGTCCTTGTCCCAAGTCTTGAGAAGTTCTTGTCCCAAGTCTTGAGAAGTCACTTGTCCCAAGTCTTGAGAAGTCACTCGTCCCAAGTCTTGAGAAGTCACTTGTCCCAAGTCTTGAGAAGTTCTTGTCCCAAGTCTTGACAAGTCACTCGTCCCAAGTCTTGAGAAGTTATTGTCCCAAGTCTTGTCTGCTTGTTTAGGGCTGTGCCTCACCTGTCTTAGCTGAATTCAATTTTTTTTCGAAAATTCTTAGTTTTCTTCGCGTTTCGCGCCATTTGCAGTCGTTTTTAATTTTTTTAAAATTTCGAAAAATTTTGAAAATTCTCAAAGGGGTACCCCTTTGAGAAATTTCAATTTTTTCGAAAAATTTCGAAAAATCGAAAAACGTCGCAAATCGTCCAAAAAGCGCACAAAACTAAGAATTTTTGAAAATTTTCAACTTTTAATTTTTTTCCGAATTTTCCGAAAATTTTTGGTTTTGTGCGCATTTGAGAAGGTTTGTAGCGTTTTTTTATTTTTCCAAAAATTTGAAAATTTCTCGTTCTAAATTTGACCTGTCCCATCTTTATCAGGACTAGACTCCCAAGTCTTGAGAAGTCACTTGTCCCAAGTCTTGAGAAGTCCTTGTCCCAAGTCTTGAGAAGTTCTTGTCCCAAGTCTTGAGAAGTCACTTGTCCCAAGTCTTGAGAAGTCACTTGTCCCAAGTCTTGAGAAGTTCTTGTCCCAAGTCTTGAGAAGTTCTTGTCCCAAGTCTTGAGAAGTCACTTGTCCCAAGTCTTGAGAAGTCCTTGTCCCAAGTCTTGAGAAGTTCTTGTCCCAAGTCTTGAGAAGTCACTTGTCCCAAGTCTTGATAAGTCACTCGTCCCAAGTCTTGAGAAGTTCTTGTCCCAAGTCTTGAGAAGTTCTTGTCCCAAGTCTTGAGAAGTTCTTGTCCCAAGTCTTGAGAAGTCACTTGTCCCAAGTCTTGAGAAGTTCTTTTCCCAAGTCTTGAGAAGTCACTCGTCCCAAGTCTTGAGACGTTCTTGTCCCAAGTCTTGAGAAGTTCTTGTCCCAAGTCTTGACAAGTCACTCGTCCCAAGTCTTGAGAAGTCACTCGTCCCAAGTCTTGAGAAGTCACTCGTCCCAAGTCTTAAGAAGTTCTTGTCCCAAGTCTTGAGAATTCACTTGTCCCAAGTCTTGAGAATTCTTGTCCCAAGTCTTGAGAAGTCACTTGTCCCAAGTCTTGAGAAGTTCTTGTCCCAAGTCTTGACAAGTCACTCGTCCCAAGTCTTGAGAAGTTATTGTCCCAAGTCTTGTCTGCTTGTTTAGGGCTGTGCCTCACCTGTCTTAGCTGAATTCAAAATTTTTCGAAAATTCTTAGTTTTCTTCGCGTTTCGCGCCATTTGCCGTCGTTTTTAATTTTTTTAAAATTTCGAAAAATTTTGAAAATTCTCAAAGGGGTACCCCTTTGAGAAATTTCAATTTTTTCGAAAAATTTCGAAAAATCGAAAAACGTGGCAAATCGTCCAAAAAGCGCACAAAACTAAGAATTTTTGAAAAATTTCAACTTTTAATTTTTTCCGAATTTTCCGAAAATTTTTGGTTTTGTGCGCATTTCAGAAGGTTTGCAGCGTTTTTTGATTTTTCGAAAAATTTGAAAATTTTTCCTTCTAAATTTGACCTGTCCCATTCTTATCAGGACTAGACTCCCAAGTCTTGAGAAGTCACTTGTCCCAAGTCTTGAGAAGTCCTTGTCCCAAGTCTTGAGAAGTTCTTGTCCCAAGTCTTGAGAAGTCACTTGTCCCAAGTCTTGAGAAGTCACTCGTCCCAAGTCTTGAGAAGTCACTTGTCCCAAGTCTTGAGAAGTTCTTGTCCCAAGTCTTGACAAGTCACTCGTCCCAAGTCTTGAGAAGTTATTGTCCCAAGTCTTGTCTGCTTGTTTAGGGCTGTGCCTCACCTGTCTTAGCTGAATTCAATTTTTTTTCGAAAATTCTTAGTTTTCTTCGCGTTTCGCGCCATTTGCAGTCGTTTTTAATTTTTTTAAAATTTCGAAAAATTTTGAAAATTCTCAAAGGGGTACCCCTTTGAGAAATTTCAATTTTTTCGAAAAATTTCGAAAAATCGAAAAACGTGGCAAATCGTCCAAAAAGCGCACAAAACTAAGAATTTTTGAAAAATTTCAACTTTTAATTTTTTTCCGAATATTCCGAAAATTTTTGGTTTTGTGCGCATTTCAGAAGGTTTGCAGCGTTTTTTGATTTTTCGAAAAATTTGAAAATTTTTCCTTCTAAATTTGACCTGTCCCATCCTTATCAGGACTAGACTCCCAAGTCTTGAGAAGTCACTTGTCCCAAGTCTTGAGAAGTCCTTGTCCCAAGTCTTGAGAAGTTCTTGTCCCAAGTCTTGAGAAGTCACTTGTCCCAGGTCTTGAGAAGTCACTCGTTCCAAGTTTTGAGAAGTTCTTGTCCCAAGTCTTGAGAAGTTCTTGTCCCAAGTCTTGAGAAGTCACTTGTCCCAAGTCTTGAGAAGTTCTTGTCCCAAGTCTTGAGAAGTTCTTGTCCCAAGTCTTGAGAAGTCACTTGTCCCAAGTCTTGAGAAGTTCTTGTCCCAAGTCTTGAGAAGTTCTTGTCCCAAGTCTTGAGAAGTCACTTGTCCCAAGTCTTGAGAAGTTCTTTTCCCAAGTCTTGAGAAGTTCTTGTCCCAAGTCTTGAGAAGTTGTTGTCCCAAGTCTTGAGAAGTTCTTGTCCCAAGTCTTGAGAAGTTCTTGTCCCAAGTCTTGACAAGTCACTCGTCCCAAGTCTTGAGAAGTTATTGTCCCAAGTCTTGAGAAGTTCTTGTCCCAAGTCTTGAGAAGTCACTTGTCCCAAGTCTTGAGAAGTTCTTGTCCCAAGTCTTGAGAAGTCACTTGTCCCAAGTCTTGAGAAGTCACTTGTCCCAAGTCTTGAGAAGTTCTTTTCCCAAGTCTTGAGAAGTCACTCGTCCCAAGTCTTGAGACGTTCTTGTCCCAAGTCTTGAGAAGTCACTTGTCCCAAGTCTTGAGAAGTCACTTGTCCCAAGTCTTGAGAAGTCACTCGTCCCAAGTCTTGAGAAGTTCTTGTCCCAAGTCTTGAGAAGTTCTTGTCCCAAGTCTTGAGAAGTCACTTGTCCCAAGTCTTGAGAAGTTCTTTTCCCAAGTCTTGAGAAGTCACTCGTCCCAAGTCTTGAGACGTTCTTGTCCCAAGTCTTGAGAAGTTCTTGTCCCAAGTCTTGACAAGTCACTCGTCCCAAGTCTTGAGAAGTCACTCTTCCCAAGTCTTGAGAAGTCACTCGTCCCAAGTCTTAAGAAGTTCTTGTCCCAAGTCTTGAGAATTCACTTGTCCCAAGTCTTGAGAATTCTTGTCCCAAGTCTTGAGAAGTCACTTGTCCCAAGTCTTGAGAAGTTCTTGTCCCAAGTCTTGACAAGTCACTCGTCCCAAGTCTTGAGAAGTTATTGTCCCAAGTCTTGTCTGCTTGTTTAGGGCTGTGCCTCACCTGTCTTAGCTGAATTCAAAATTTTTCGAAAATTCTTAGTTTTCTTCGCGTTTCGCGCCATTTGCCGTCGTTTTTAATTTTTTTAAAATTTCGAAAAATTTTGAAAATTCTCAAAGGGGTACCCCTTTGAGAAATTTCAATTTTTTCGAAAAATTTCGAAAAATCGAAAAACGTGGCAAATCGTCCAAAAAGCGCACAAAACTAAGAATTTTTGAAAAATTTCAACTTTTAATTTTTTCCGAATTTTCCGAAAATTTTTGGTTTTGTGCGCATTTCAGAAGGTTTGCAGCGTTTTTTGATTTTTCGAAAAATTTGAAAATTTTTCCTTCTAAATTTGACCTGTCCCATTCTTATCAGGACTAGACTCCCAAGTCTTGAGAAGTCACTTGTCCCAAGTCTTGAGAAGTCCTTGTCCCAAGTCTTGAGAAGTTCTTGTCCCAAGTCTTGACAAGTCACTCGTCCGAAGTCTTGAGAAGTTATTGTCCCAAGTCTTGTCTGCTTGTTTAGGGCTGTGACTCACCTGTCTTAGCTGAATTCAATTTTTTTTCGAAAATTCTTAGTTTTCTTCGCGTTTCGCGCCATTTGCAGTCGTTTTTAATTTTTTTAAAATTTCGAAAAATTTTGAAAATTCTCAAAGGGGTACCCCTTTGAGAAATTTCAATTTTTTCGAAAAATTTCGAAAAATCGAAAAACGTGGCAAATCGTCCAAAAAGCGCACAAAACTAAGAATTTTTGAAAAATTTCAACTTTTAATTTTTTTCCGAATTTTCCGAAAATTTTTGGTTTTGTGCGCATTTCAGAAGGTTTGCAGCGTTTTTTGATTTTTCGAAAAATTTGAAAATTTTTCCTTCTAAATTTGACCTGTCCCATTCTTATCAGGACTAGACTCCCAAGTCTTGAGAAGTCACTTGTCCCAAGTCTTGAGAAGTCCTTGTCCCAAGTCTTGAGAAGTTCTTGTCCCCAAGTCTTGAGAAGTCACTCGTCCCAAGTCTTGAGAAGTCACTTGTCCCAAGTCTTGAGAAGTTCTTGTCCCAAGTCTTGACAAGTCACTCGTCCCAAGTCTTGAGAAGTTATTGTCCCAAGTCTTGTCTGCTTGTTTAGGGCTGTGCCTCACCTGTCTTAGCTGAATTCAATTTTTTTTCGAAAATTCTTAGTTTTCTTCGCGTTTCGCGCCATTTGCAGTCGTTTTTAATTTTTTTAAAATTTCGAAAAATTTTGAAAATTCTCAAAGAAATTTCAATTTTTTCGAAAAATTTCGAAAAATCGAAAAACGTCGCAAATCGTCCAAAAAGCGCACAAAACTAAGAATTTTTGAAAATTTTCAACTTTTAATTTTTTTCCGAATTTTCCGAAAATTTTTGGTTTTGTGCGCATTTGAGAAGGTTTGTAGCGTTTTTTTATTTTTCCAAAAATTTGAAAATTTCTCTTGAGAAGTCACTTGTCCCAAGTCTTGAGAAGTCACTTGTCCCAAGTCTTGAGAAGTTCTTGTCCCAAGTCTTGAGAAGTTCTTGTCCCAAGTCTTGAGAAGTCACTTGTCCCAAGTCTTGAGAAGTCCTTGTCCCAAGTCTTGAGAAGTTCTTGTCCCAAGTCTTGAGAAGTCACTTGTCCCAAGTCTTGATAAGTCACTCGTCCCAAGTCTTGAGAAGTTCTTGTCCCAAGTCTTGAGAAGTTCTTGTCCCAAGTCTTGAGAAGTTCTTGTCCCAAGTCTTGAGAAGTCACTTGTCCCAAGTCTTGAGAAGTTCTTTTCCCAAGTCTTGAGAAGTCACTCGTCCCAAGTCTTGAGACGTTCTTGTCCCAAGTCTTGAGAAGTTCTTGTCCCAAGTCTTGACAAGTCCCAAGTCTTGAGAAGTTATTGTCCCAAGTCTTGTCTGCTTGTTTAGGGCTGTGCCTCACCTGTCTTAGCTGAATTCAAATTTTTTAGAAAATTCTTAGTTTTCTTCGCGTTTCGCGCCATTTGCAGTCTTTTTTAATTTTTTAAAATTTCGAAAATTTTTGAAAATTCTCAAAGGGGTACCCCTTTGAGAAATTTCAATTTTTTCGAAAAATTTCAAAAAATCGAAAAAACGTAGCAAATCGTCCAAAAAGCGCACAAAACTAAGAATTTTTGAAAAATTTCAACTTTTAATTTTTTCCCGAATATTCCGAAAATTTTTGGTTTTTTGCGCATTTCAGTAGGTTTGCAGCGTTTTTTGATTTTTCGAAAAATTTGAAAATTTTTCCTTCTAAATTTGACCTGTCCCATCCTTATCAGGACTAGACTCCCAAGTCTTGAGAAGTCACTTGTCCCAAGTCTTGAGAAGTTCTTGTCCCAAGTCTTGAGAAGTCACTTGTCCCAGGTCTTGAGAAGTCACTCGTTCCAAGTTTTGAGAAGTCACTCGTCCCAAGTCTTGAGAAGTTCTTGTCCCAAGTCTTGAGAAGTTCTTGTCCCAAGTCTTGAGAAGTCCCTTGTCCCAAGTCTTGAGAAGTCCCTTGTCCCAAGTCTTGAGAAGTCCTTGTCCCAAGTCTTGAGAAGTCACTTGTCCCAAGTCTTGAGAAGTCACTTGTCCCAAGTCTTGAGAAGTCCTACGCAGAATATATTTATTTTGTTTTCAGTTAATTTTATTTGCTTTGATTGAAATTAATGTTTGTTTTTTGATTTTGTTCAGGTGATGATACTTTTTTCCAGTCGAGATTAAGAAGATGAAATAAGTGAATGAATTATATTTTGTAAACTGATGTACAAACAGAATTTTTTTGCATAATAAAGACTTTTTTATTTTGAATAATGTTATCATTTAGGAATCCTGAATTCCTTCCATACACTCTAGGTAGAACTGAGAATTTCTTCGAACTTTGCCAAAAACTTAGTTTTTGGTACAAGTTCGGAAAATTCTAAGAAAAACTTGAAAAGTTCTTGTCCCAAGTCTTGAGAAGTTCTTGTATCAAGTCTTGAGAAGTTCTTGTCCCAAGTGTTGTCTGCTTTTTTAGGGCTGTGCCTCACCCATCTTAGCTGAATTCAAATTGTTTTCGAAAATTTCGATTTTTCTTAGTTTTCTTCGCGTTTCACGCCACTTGGGACGAGTGACTTCTCAATACTTGGGACAATAACTTCTGAAGACTTGGGACGAGTGACTTCTCAAGACTTGGGACGAGTGAATTCTCAAGACTTGGGACATGAACTTCTCAAGACTTGGGACAAGAACGTCTCAAGACTTGGGACGAGTGACTTCTCAAGACTTGGGACAAGAACTTATCAAGACTTCTCAAGACTTGGGACAAGGACTTCTCAAGACTTGGGACAAGTGACATCTCAAGACTTGGGACATGAACTTCTCAAGACTTGGGACAAGGTTAGGTCAGGTCAGGTCAGGTCAGGTCAGGTCAGGTCAGGTCAGGTCAGGTCAGGTCAGGTCAGGTCAGGTCAGGTCAGGTCAGGTCAGGTCAGGTCAGGTCAGGTCAGGTCAGGTCAGGTCAGGTCAGGTCAGGTCAGGTCAGGTCAGGTCAGGTCAGGTCAGGTCAGGTCAGGTCAGTCAGGTCAGGTCAGGTCAGGTCAGGTCAGGTCAGGTCAGGTCAGGTCAGGTCAGGTCAGGTCAGGTCAGGTCAGGTCAGGTCAGGTCAGGTCAGGTCAGGTCAGGTCAGGTCAGGTCAGGTCAGGTCAGGTCAGGTCAGGTCAGGTCAGGTCAGGTCAGGTCAGTCAGGAAGGTCAGGTAAGTTGGTTAGGTTAGTAGTTAGTTAGGTTAGGAGGTTAGGTTAGGTTAGGTTAGGTTAGGTTAGGTTAGGTTAGGTTAGGTTAGGTTAGGTTAGGTAGGTTAGGTTAGGTTAGGTTAGGTTAGGTTAGGTTAGGTTAGGTTAGGTTAGGTTAGGTTAGGTTAGGTTAGGTTAGGTTAGGTTAGGTTAGGTTAGGTTAGGTTAGGTTAGGTTAGGTTAGGTTAGGTTAGGTTAGGTTAGGTAGGTTAGGTTAGGTTAGGTTAGGTTAGGTTAGGTTAGGTTAGGTTAGGTTAGGTTAGGTTAGGTTAGGTTAGGTTAGGTTAGTTAGGTTAGGTTAGGTTAGGTTAGGTTAGGTTAGGTTAGGTTAGGTTAGGTTAGGTTAGGTTAGGTTAGGTTAGGTTAGGTTAGGTTAGGTTAGGTTAGGTTAGGTTAGGTTAGGTTAGGTTAGGTTAGGTTAGGTTAGGTTAGGTTAGGTTAGGTTAGGTTAGGTTAGGTTAGGTTAGGTTAGGTTAGGTTAGGTTAGGTTAGGTTAGGTTAGGTTAGGTTAGGTTAGGTTAGGTTAGGTTAGGTTAGGTTAGGTTAGGTTAGGTTAGGTTAGGTTAGGTTAGGTTAGGTTAGGTTAGTTAGGTTAGGTTAGGTTAGGTTAGGTTAGGTTAGGTTAGGTTAGGTTAGGTTAGGTTAGGTTAGGTTAGGTTAGGTTAGGTTAGGTTAGGTTAGGTTAGGTTAGGTTAGGTAGTTAGGTTTGGTTGGTTAGGTTAGGTTAGGTTAGTTAGTTAGGTTAGGTTAGGTTAGGTTAGGTTAGGTAGTTAGGTTAGGTTAGTTAGTAGGAGTAGGTAGGTTAGGTTAGGTTAGGTTAGGTTAGGTTAGGTTAGGTTAGGTAGGTTAGGAGGTTAGG